>NC_069506.1:339910487-340100487 GCF_027579735.1 Bombina bombina
TTATTCCTATTTAAAACTAAATACTTACCTATAAAATAAACCCTAAAATAGCTACAATATAACTAATAGTTACATTGTATCTAGCTTAGGGTTTATTTTTATTTTACAGGAAAGTTTGTATTTATTTTAACTATTTAATAAACTACCTAGTTAAAATAAAGACAAATTTACCTGTAAAATAAAACCTAACCTAAGTTACAATTACACCTAACACTACACTATAATTAAATGAATACCCTAAATTAAATTAAATTATCTAAAGTACAAAGAAAAACAAACACTAAATTACAGAAAGTAATAAATAATTACAAGATTTTTAAACTAATTACACCTAATCTAATCCCACTAATAAAATAAAAAAGCCCCCCAAAATAAAAAAGCCCTACCCTACAATAAATTACAAATAGCCCATAAATGGCCTTTTGCAGGGCATTGCCCCAAAGTAATCAGCTCTTTTACCTGTAAAAAAATTACAATTCCCCCCCCCAACATTAAAACCCACCACCCACACAACCAACCCTACTCTAAAACCCACCCAATCCCCCCTTAAAAAAACCTAAAACTAACCCCTTGAAGATCACCTTACCGGGAGACGTCTTCACCCAACCGGGCCGAAGTCCTCAACAAAGCCAGGAGAAGTCTTCATCCAACCGGGCAGAAGTGGTCCTCCAGACGGGCAGAAGTCTTCATCCAGACGGCATCTTCTATCTTCATCCATCCGGCGTGGAGCGGGTCCATCTTCGCGGAGCATCCTCTTCTTCCAATGGCTAAAAACGAATGAAGGTTCCTTTAAATGACATCATCCAAGATGGCGTCCCTTCAATTCCGATTGGCTGATAGAATTCTATCAGCCAATCCGAATTAAGGTAGAAAAAATCCTATTGGCTGATGCAATCAGCCAATAGGATTGAAGTTCAATCCTATTGGCTGATCCAATCAGCCAATAGGATTGAGCTTGCATTCTATTGGCTGTTCCAATCAGTTCCCTATCAACATTATTATGATCTGGAAAGGAGAGGAAAAAGATGCTCTAGAATTTATTAATTTTATCAATAGTAATAGTTTTAACCTTGAATTTACAGGAAAGATCAATAGTGAACATATGGAGTTCTTAGATTTACTTTTATATGTGAATGAAGGAACTAATAAAATAGCAGTAAAGAATTACAGGAAAACTACGGATAGCAACGGATTTTTGAATGCCAAAAGTGGACACTTGCCACAATGGAAAAACAATATACCTTTGGGGCAGTTCTTTAGAATCTGTAGAAATTGTACAGCCATAGAAGATTTTGAAAGGGAGGCAGATATTCTCCAATAGAAGTTATTACAGAAAGGGTACGATAGTGCACTGATACAAAAGGCAAGCGATAATAGTAAAATTAGAGCATTTGACCCAATTCTAGGGCATCTTCCGCCCCCTATACCGCCGCCACCTTCATAAAGTTATCAACCCCTATCCTGCCGCTCCCGGACCCCACCACAACTAAATAAAGTGTTTAACCCCTAAACCGCCACTCCCGGAGCCTGCCGCAACTACATTATACTTAATAACCCCTAATCTGCCACCCCCTACATCGCCACCACCTACATTATATTTATTAACCCCTAATCTGCCCCCCCTACACCGCCGCCACTATATTAAATGTATTAACCCCTAAACCTAAGTCTAACACTGTTGGATACTAGTATATAAGGAGCTGACATCGCTCGTTGCTAAAACATCTTTATATTCCAGCTGTTTTTAGAATTGTAGAATATAAATTTTATTAACCCTAATACGGATGGTCACCAAATAGCCATATACCTTCCACCTTTATAAGAACTCACCAATTCCACCTTAACAAAGCGAACTATTGATAAAGAGGCTTAATTGCTAAACCAATCAGGGACTACCAACAGATTTATATAGACAATACTAAGTCCATTAAAACCATCTTGAGAAAGCCACGACAAGTGGTGAAACGCGTTGATGGTTGCATCACGGACATATACTTAACTTTGTCTAACATAACACACATAAAGGGACCAAGGATTGCAAAGGATTGCATTGGCACTTCTTTTCCCTTCTACAACATCAAATACGCTCTGCGCAGAGTTGAAGTTTTCCTACCCGGACGGATCTACTTTCTGAGGAGGACGGACGGGCGTGTGACGTCACCGACTATCTGTGGGGCTGCAACGCTACCTGTGCCAGACGGTGAGTGGACAAGACATACCCACAAACAGACAGGCAGGCACTTAGAGGTAAAGAAGCCAATAGTGCGAGTGAAACACACGACCCACCTACAAGCTATCACATCTTGCTAAACAGGCTACCCTGTATTAACCGAAAAGTATGCAGGAACACATACCAGAAGAACTACTAACAACTATATGGGACAAGTTATTTAGATACGATCTAACTTATATACCAACAACTTGACCCAACAGTTTGACTTTTTGGATATTTGTGCAATAGATCACGCACATTAAAATGATATTTTTTCATTTAACGTGGAATGGTGACAAATCTTATTAGTATTTTATAAATCAAAGAGTGGTGCACCGCTAATATTTCTGTCATTTTAGTCATATTTATGCTTCTTAAGTTCATTATTAGGTGTAATATCATTGCATCTTCAACAAAATAAATATTAATAACATGTTTTGCCAACTTTATAGATTTTATCAAGAAGATTTTTAAATCAAATTGTTTATGACCGGTCATAGATTTGTAACATTGAACATTCTGTGTTTATTACAATAAATGTTTATATATTTTATCTATACATTGATATATTGATTTTTTAAATATTATTTGATTTTAGATAGCATTTGTCTTTTTTATTAGTTATATATCAATCCCCTGTTGCTGCTAGCGCACTTTCACCAAACTGTTACACTTTTCATATATACACATATAAACACATAAATACATATGTATACATATATAGGCATATATACACATATAAACACATAAATACATATGTATACATATATAGGCATATATACACATATAAACACATAAATACACATGTATACATATATAGGCATATACACACATATAAACACATAAATACATATGTATACATGCAAACACATAGATACATATATACACATATAAACACATGTATACTTATTTAGGCATATATACACATATAAACACATAAATACACATGTATACTTATATAGGCATATAAACACATAAATACACATGCATACATATATAGGCATATATACACATATAAACACATAAATACACATGTATACATATATAGGCATAGAATTTCTCAAGAGGGGAAACACTTGGTTCAGGCTGTTCAGCAATCACAAGTATAGAGTTAATAAGTTGTTTCAATTCAAGTTTTTCTGCTTGCAGGGTTTTTAACCCCTGGGATAGTAACTCAACTTGTTGTGTTAAAGTAACAAGGTGGTTTGTAACTTCAGCTGGCTCCATTTTATAGGGGAAACTATTAACTTATGGAACACAACTGCCAACTTATATGTTGTAGTACTTTAATTGCTTCCCTGAAACCTTTATTCCAGGGAAGGTGTGTAAAGTGCAGTTTAAAAAAAAAAAAAAAAAAAATATATATATATATATATATATATATATATATATTAATGGCTTAAGTACAGAACACTGTTTCTTTAAATACAAGAGATTTCCCAGTACAGATGAAATATGTAGCATAATTTATAATATTAGAAAAACCAGTTTTACAGCAAAAAAATCACAGTACTTGAGAGCGTAGATTGAGAATAAACAATTGTAGCTGTTTAGAGGAAGAGCACCACGCATAAATAGCAGCACTGGAAAAAACCTGACCCCACACTGAAACAACAGAGGTAGGAGAATAGTCAGTCTCAAGGAAACAAAGCAGGTTCATAAGTCAATACACTGAGAGAACAAAGTGCAGCTTCTACAACAAGCAATGCTCACAGACAAAACTGAATCTTAAATACACCCCTCCAACAGGTGCAGTACAGAGGCTAAATGAATTAAAGGTAGACAGAGGATTATCAAAAGTAGTTCCCAGTTTATTATTACTTAAAAAAGAACAAGAAAAAACGGGAACCTCTAAGTCCAGCTAAGTCCATATATATATGAAAAAATAACAGTATCACTTTGCGCTGTGTATAAATGCAAACAAAGTCTCTCCTGATGTGTAACTGATGAATCCACTATCACTACAGGATGTATGGAAATCTTGGTCAGTAGGTAGGCCAGGAACAGCGCTCATAGAAAGGGAGAGACAGAAACAAACATGGTGTAGTATGTTCACATACAGGGGTGAGTAGCACGTATTTAATATCTTGCTCACCTTTTTCAACCTCAATCATATGAGGTACGGAATGCTCACGGAGGGGATATATATCCCTATCTGTGGTAAAGATATATTTATTTTACTTGTAATATTTCTGTAATATGATTCCCTACATTTCACTGTTGCTATCCCTGGTTTTCACCTCTCTCTCTTGTAAAAAGAACAGTGCTCCCCTGATAAGAAATCTAGCTCTATTTTCTAGTGAGCTGCGGTACTCACCTTTTTCCCAGGCAATATATACGTCTGTGCCCAACTTTCTCTTGTTTCAATACATTTAGTTTTGTTTTAGTCTTGTTATACCAGGGATAATGTGGTGAGTAATTATCAGCAGTCTTTGATTTTCTGCATTAAATCTGTTTGGGAATTAAATTCATGCAATAATATTTCAAAGCTAATACATAGAACTATTCACTGTTTTATACTTCTCTGTTAGATGTTGCCGGTAATCAATTTAACTGAGGAAAAGTTCTTACTGAGTCAGTCCCAACCATGAATCAGTCAAAGTTTAATTTTCTATAGGGTGTTGTCACTATAATTTCAGTTTTGAAGAACAAAGTATCTCCTCACTTCTACACTTTTTTTTTTTGCTATAGAACTCACATTTTTTTATTTACACAAAAGTGTGTTTGTGTTGGCTGTGTATCTCTCTCTCTCTCTCTCTTTCTCTCTCATTTTTACATAACTTCATTGACCCCTTCACTAGGAACTTATCTAGAATGAAGACACAACACCAAACTTGGGGTACAAAGGTCTCAGCTTTTATTAACTTAAATACATATAACAAATAAAATAATCAAATACTCAAACCCTAAACAGAGCTTGCCCATAGCAGTCACATAACTCCATTATCCATCACTTTCACATCCCATTCTCTTCTGGCCTTCCAGGAGGTACCCATAACTGCTATCCCACCAGGCAAGCACTCTGCTACAGGAAAAGGCATCACCGCCGAGCCCGCCAACCAACCCCAAGGCCTTTGTAACCCCCTCTTTAATATTAAAATTAAACAAATGCAGACCAACTTCATTTAAATAGACCCCGTCCGGAAGGAAAAAACATCTACCAGAATCCCCCTCAAATTCTACATGCCGTAAAGACAGCCCACCCCGTTTTTTAACAAAAGCACTCATCATCCTATTAACTTTCCTTCAAGATACATCCAGTTTTTTAATGTCCCACGTTGCCCTCCAAGCCAAACGCGGCTCAATTTCAGACCACAAAATCACCATCCCGGAAAAAGTTCCCTTAGCCTCTCAATATCCCTCTTCATTGCATCCACCAACTCTTTCTGTGATATAAAACCCAAATCATTCCCTCCCACATGAATGAACAATACAGATAATGTCCAAATTTGTTTGTTACTCAATGTGTATTTCGGTTAATCTGTAGTTATCCTGTGTGCATTCCCCAATCTAGAGTTCCACATATGCGGTCACACACAGTATCCTACTTGTAATTAGCCCCACAAGTAACACTCTCATTAGAGTCCCACAATCGCGGGTTCACAAATGGGGTATTAATGAAAGTTCAAATAAATGTTAATTCCAAGTGCAGTAAAAATATATAAGAACATAAGGCTTACCACTTCCTCCGCTTGTTACCGGGAGTACGGACTGTGCCGCAATGTAATCCTCCTCTGGCAGTGTGTAATTCTCAAGCACTTCGGTTGTGGCGTGTAACGCCAAACTTCCCTGTGTAGTGGAAAGCCTCGTTCCAAAGCCGGCAATACGTCATCCAGCACGGCTGAACCAATAAGATTGTGGGGATCCTCCACACCCCCAAAGCAGCAGCTAATGCAGAAAAGACTTCCAAAAAGGTGATTACGATCTTGTCGGTAGTAATGAGCAAGGAGAGGAGGAATATGCAATATAAAACTTCGATTTATTGAATCATTTTAAAAGCAGTAACAAAACACAGCAATTCAGTAGTTACAGCTGACGCGTTTCCTGCCTCCACGGCAGTTCATCAGAGCTGATGTACAAGCGTCCCTAGCAGCTGTTAAATTGCCATAGGGGAGTGTGGGTGTAACCAATCAAAATGCATTCTCTATCAACACCTTCATTTAACTCTAACACTTCCTATGTGCAAAAATATGTTAATTTTATGTAAAACACTAACCTAAATATATAACAGCTACGTGGTCACCTGTTAAAAACATTATAAAATTTGTTAAATCTAATTTTGGAATTGGGACAAGTTGCAAATAACTAAATATTAATATTACATAGTAGTTCTACTCTGTTATTTCAAATTTGTGACACGGCCAATATGCAATGAAACACATGTGTCAAACAAACAACGATATGTATGTTGTATATAAGTTAAATGCAATTTATTCATTATCATTGCTAAATTCATGTGATGGATTATATACTAGCCTTATTCACATAAATGTATACCTACCTAGGTTTAAACATAGAGATACTTTGGTTTAGACATAAAGATAGAATTATATTTTGTTATTGGAACTTTGAGTCATTATCTGATAAATTAAGATGTTTAAAGTATATATGGATTAACTATGACTAACATTAAGGTATTGTTTATTGAGCATCAAACTAGTATTGGATAATAAAATTTATCAAGTTCTAATCTCTATCTATAAATAATTTTACATCACTGATTTTATTTATACCTATTGGGAAACCTGTTTTCAGGGTATAAATCCAATATATTTCTTTCCTGCTCAATGCATGGTACCTATCTCCTCCCCGTGGTCCTAAGGAAACAGGGGGTCCTAACTCTGGTTTTTACCGCCCGCTGGTATTTAGAGTCAGTCAATAAAGAGTCTAACGCTCACTTTGCAGCCACGACTTTTCCATACCGCAGATCCCCCTACGCCATTTGCGTATCCTATCTTTTCAATGGGATCTTTCTAACGCTGGTATTTAGAGTCTTGGCTGAAGTGAGCGTTAGAACTCTAACGACAAAACTCCAGCCGCAGAAAAAACCCAGGAGTTAAGAGGAGGAGTTACAGGTATCAGCCAATCGGAATTTGAGGGACGCCATCTTGGATGACGTCCCTTAAAGGAACCTTCATTCGTCGTCTAGTCGTCGGAAGAAGAGGATGGATCCGCGCCGGAGGTCTTCAAGATGGAGCCGCTCGTCATCGGATGGAAGAACATAGAAGATTCCGCTTGGATGAAGATGTTTGCCGGTCCGGATGTCCTCTTCTGCCCGGATAGGATGAAGACTTCTGCCCGAAGATGGACTTCTTCATTCGCCGCTTGGATCAAAACTTCAGCAGGAGGATGGACGTCTTCAGCCCCCGCTTGGGCTTGGATCGGTGATACCCGGCGTGGTGAAGATAAGGTAGAAAGATCTTCAGGGGCCTAGTGTTAGGTTTATTTAAGGGGGGTTTGGGTTAGATTTGGGGTATGTGGGTGGTGGGTTGTAATGTTGTGGGGGGGGTATTGTATGTTTTTTTTTTTTCCAGGCAAAAGAGCTGAATTCTTTGGGGCATGCCCCGCAAAAGGCCCTTTTCAGGGCTGGTAAGGTAAAAGAGCTTTTCTAATTTAATTTTAGAATAGGGTAGGGAATTTTTTTATTTTGGGGGGCTTTGTTATTTTATTAGGGGACTTAGAGTAGGTGTAATTAGCTTAAAATTGTTGTAATATTTTTAATATGTTTGTAAATATTTTTTTATTTTTTGTAACTTAGTTCTTTTTTATTTTTTGTACTTTAGTTAGTTTATTTAATTGTATTTATTTGTAGGTATTTTATGTAATTAATTTATTGATAGTGTAGTGTTAGGTTTAATTGTAACTTAGGTTAGGATTTATTTTACAGGTAATTTTGTAATTATTTTAACTAGGTAACTATTAAATAGTTATTAACTATTTAATAGCTATTGTACCTGGTTAAAATAAATACAAATTTGCCTGTAAAATAAATATTAATCCTAAAATAGCTACAATATAATTATAATTTATATTGTAGCTATATTAGGATTTATTTTACAGGTAAGTATTTAGCTTTAAATAGGAATAATTTATTTAATAAGAGTTAAATTATTTCGTTAGATTTAAATTATATTTAACTTAGGGGGGTGTTAGTGTTAGGGTTAGACTTAGCTTTAGGGGTTAATACATTTATTAGAGTAGCGGTGAGGTCCGGTCGGCAGATTAGGGGTTAATAATTGTAGGTAGGTGGAGGCGACATTGGTGGCGGCAGATTAGGGGTTAATAAATATAATAAAGGGGTCGGCGGTGTTAGGGGCAGCAGATTAGGGGTACATAGGGATAACGTAGGTTGCAGCGGTGTACGGAGCGGCAGATTAGGGGTTAATAATAATATGCAGGGGTCAGCGATAGCGGGGGCGGCAGATTAGGGGTTAATAAGTGTAAGGTTAGGGGTGTTTAGACTCGGGGTACATGTTAGGGTGTTAGGTGCAGACTTAGGAAGTGTTTCCCCATAGGAAACAATGGGGCCGCGTTAGGAGCTGAACGCTGCTTTTTTGCAGGTGTTAGGTTTTTTTTCAGCTCAAACTGTCCCATTGTTTCCTATGGGGGAATCGTGCACGAGCACGTTTTTGAAGCTGGCCGCGTCCGTAAGCACCGCTGGTATTTAGAGTTGCAGTGTCGGTAAATTATGCTCTACGCTCCCTTTTTGGAGCCTAACGCAGCCATTCTGTGAACTCTAAATACCAGCGGTATTTAAAAGGTGCAGGAGA
The DNA here is from genome assembly GCF_027579735.1 of Bombina bombina. NCBI lineage: Eukaryota > Metazoa > Chordata > Amphibia > Anura > Bombinatoridae > Bombina > Bombina bombina. Next base: position 339,919,470 of record NC_069506.1, read on the forward strand.
AAAAAAGCACGCGTAGCTAACGCACCCCTTCTAACGCAAAACTCCAAATCTAGGCCATATTTTATTCCCTGGAAGCTGAAATGCCTCAAGTTGCTATTATGTAATGCAAAATGTTTTGCAACCGGTGTTTTAGGGATTTCAGCCTCTATGGAAAGTATATGTTCCCTAATCCTGTCTTTCAGAAACCTGGAGGTAAGTCCTACATATTGAAACTTGCAGCATTGGCAAGTAATAAGATATACCACATAGGTGGAATTACAATCTATTCTATTCCTAATCTTGTATGTATTGCCTGTATTAGTTGAGGTGAAAGTATCACCTATTTTAGCAAATTCACAACATTTACAGGGTCTACCTCCACATCTATAGAAACCAACTTTCTTGGAAAGCCAATTCTTTTTGTTCTCTTCTCCAATTTTTTGGATCTTTGAGCCAAAATTTTTCATTATTCTTTCTCCAATTGTTTCAGATCTTTTAGATACATATTTGCACATAGTGGAGATAGATTGTAAGTCTTTATCACTCTCTAGTATTGGCAACCTTTTTTTATGATGTCACATATGTCTTTGTATTGTTTACTATATCTGGTTATAAAATTTATACCAGTATTCCTTTCATTTTTTTTTATGTTATCTTTCAATAAGTTTTCTCTATTAAAGTGCGAAACTTGTTCAGATATCTGTCTAAGCGTATTTCCTTCATAGCCTCTATTTATCAGTCTTGCTGTTAGACCATTAGCATGTTTCCAATAGTTATCTAGGTCTTTACAGTTGCGTCTTAATCTGATATATTGTCCCTTGGGTATCCCTTTCTTTAAGTGGGATGGATGTAATGAGTCTGCTCTCAATATGGTATTACCCGTTATTTCTTTTCTGTGTACTTCTGTAAATACTCTACTTTCTGAATGATAGATTGACACATCTAAATAAGATATTTTATTTTCTGAGGATTCATATGTAAATTTTAGATTACCTAAGTTGTCATTAGGATAATACAAGAATTTCTCTAATTGCTGACTAGGACCATCCCAAATTATCAGGATATCGTCAATAAATCTAGTGTACATTTTGATATTATATCTAAATTCATTGTCCTGATTAAATATAGTCTCTATTTCAAAATTGGCAAGATAGAGATTCGCATACGATGGGGCGAATTTTGCCCCCATCGCAGTGCCCCTAAGTTGTAAGAAAAATTCTCCATTAAAGATGAAGAAATTATGATCCAAGAGAAAGGAGATTGCTTCCACAATAAAAGTAATTAAATCAGTATCATACTCAGAGTATTTCTCCAACATTGTCTTAACTGCAATGATCCCCAACTCGTGTGGAATACACGAGTATAGGGAAATAGCATCAATAGTTACAAACTTGTAACCATCTTCCCATGTACAGTTATTTAATTGTCTCAAAAGGTGTTTTGTGTCCCTTAGAAAACCAGGAAGTGATTGTACTACTGGTTGTAATTGTGAGTCTACCCATTGTCCCAGTCTTTCCCCCAGGGAGCCAATAGCTGAAATAATTGGTCTCCCTGGCGGATTCACCAAAGATTTATGTATCTTGGGCAATATCTTGAATACTGGGACTCTGGGTGATTGTACATAGATAAATTCTCCAGTTTTTGTAGTAAGTATTGAATTTTCCATTCCTATGTCTAAGAGATGTCTTAACTCTTTTTGGTATTTGTCAGTTGGATTGAATGTCAACTTTTTGTATGTTAGTGTATCTCCCAACTGTCTATATACCTCCGTTAGATACTGTTTCTCATTCAATACCACTATTGAACCACCTTTATCCGAATTGACAATTACCAGATCAGAGTTATCTTTTAATGTGCTAAGTGCATCCCTCTCTTTCTTAGTCAGATTACTATATTTATGTAAGAAGGTTTTTTGAGGGAGAGTGATGTGGGTTGTATTAATTCAAACTTAAGGGATAAATCAAATTTATTATTTATATATCGTAACCCTTAAGTTCCAGAACCATTAACAGTAATATACATCAGAATGTACAATGGGATGCAAAAAAAGGAGAGATTTTGCAGCGCAGAGAGAAAGACTGTTGGTTACTGGACTTCGTTAAATACTAAAACCCACTGTCAGAATAGGCAAAAAGTAAGTGTAATCAAAATTCGATACTTTAGAATGCAATTAACAGCTTCATTCACACAAAATAACTTTATTGAAAAAAAAATTAATTAAAGTAATAGTCCGGCTGGACTAGTACTCACGCACACTCACACACATACGGTTTAAAACTTGCTGGAACTCAGACTATATAATTTAATCTGAATTGCACCTCATAAAATATACATCACTCCTTAACAGGAGATATTGGAGTATTTGTATATATATAAACGATCAACTCCTGTAGGAAAGTGAGTGTGTTGTTAACAGTGGTAGTAAGGTGTACCTAATAAGTATTTATACAAAAAAGCACAACATTAGTATGAGTGGTATCCGATTCAATTACCGGTTTGTGTGCTGAGAAGTAAAAAAGGTCTATAGTACACTCAATGTATATATATTTAGTCAAGCAGTCAAAAGTAAAGCTGGTGATTTACTGTGTTCCTAAATTATAATCATTGCAAGTATTGCAAACAATGTTAAACTGATATATAAAAAGGCCACAGTCACAGCACAGTCATTAGTTATTTTTAAAGTGCGGTATATACCTTTCAGTATAGATTCAAATGCACTATATATATATAATGCACATATCTATCATTAAGTGTAATATTTGTGTATGCCTTAGTACAGTCAATTATTGACTTTGATTTGAAGCAAAGATAGAGTTCGTTTTTTCAATTCAACCTTGCTGAATACAGATATATCAGCAGGCAACCCACGAATGGAGACAAATGCTGAGCTTAGCTGGAAAAAGGTCTCTTCTATGACGGAGGCCTGTTTAAACATTAGCTGTCTTTAGAGCTTATAGTTCAACCACACTGAGTATCAATATACCAGCGTCCACCAATGGAACAATATGCTGAGCTGAACTAGAAAAAGGTCTCTTCTATAGCGGAGGCCTGTTTAATCTTTTAACTGTCACTGAAGTTATAATACAACCTTGCTAAGTATAAGTGTGCCCACGGGTTGCCTATGTTTAGAAAAATGTGCTGAGCTGAACTGAGAAAAGGTCTCTTCTATAGCGGAGGCCTGTTTAACATTAACTAGTACTGTATATAATTCTGAACACAGATTACCCAAGATCGACAACAAGTCTGCTAATCTTAGACTGAAAAAGGTCTCTTCTATAGCGGAGGCCTTGTTTAAATATTAACTGCCACTGTCTATAAACGTATTCACTATGGTGCAATTTAAATATTGAGGCTGAGTCAGCTATTAAAATTGAGGTTCCATAACCTCGTGCAGGTGCCCCTGACGCGCGTTTCACATAACGCTTCTTCAGAGGGGTACGCGCCGGCCGGACAGAGCAGGATATAAGACGATCTGAGTCCCGCCCCTGTTTGATGATTGGTTCATTGCGGTAAGACTCAAAACAGTTTGATTGGTTCGTATCTAATCATAACAGTGACTGGCATTGATTAGATCCAATTGGATCCTGAGCTAGATGTGACATAGGGCTTCAACGGAAAATAGGATTCAATGTGTCAATTCAGCCGTACATTAGTCAGTTAATATATTAAAGCAAGAGATACAGATTATATCACAGTGTTGCATTACTTATAGTAACATTCATTGTTAGATTGATGTTGTGTTAACATAGATGGTCTTACACGCAAAAAGCGGAGGATGTATATACAGTTTTCAGTGAATGTGATGTAGTGACATTATGTGAAAGATGGCATTGAGATGTCATAATCTAATATAAAGTGATAAATCAGTAAGTACTGATGTAGATTTACAGTGAGTGAATGCTCAATAATAGCAAAAAAAGAAAATATAAATTTTTAATTTATGATTTAGAAAGAGGAGATTTTTTCTTTATCTTTTAACAAAAATTATTTGTAAAGATTAGTAAGTGAAAAATCAAAAATATTGTTGATGTGTAAGGATATCTAGAAGGTTAAGATAGAATAAGCTGGGGAATCAGTTTTAGTGATATGTGAAAGTAGTGCCGGAAATACACAATAAATAGTGTTAAAAGTAACTCAAATATATTAAAAGTGTGTATGAACATGAAAACCCAGGTGTATAAGTGGAAAACTGTATGCACTGAAATATTCCTCATAGGACAGTTTGTTAATATATGAGCTAACCATCCATAGAAACCTAAAAAATAACAGATAAAAGGTAATATGAAATGTTTCTATAGGTACACATTGTAGTTGTTAAATTCATTTAGGCCATTGGGGTATACTGTGTTAAGAAGATGTATCCAACGGCATTCTGCTTTGAGTAATGAGTCTTCCAGACTACCCCGTTTCAATTGCAGATCCTCAGGTGTCATCTATGTCATTGTGAATGTGACAAAGCCTATGTAGGCATGACCACTAGAGAAGCAAGAGTCAGAATATTAGAACACAAAAATAACATCAAAAATGCAGAAAAAGACCAACAAAATGGAAAAAAGATCACTAGTGTTGCAAAACATTTTTTAATAAAACATAAAAGTCAACAGAACCATTTGAAATTCTCTGTTCTTCAAAAAATCTCTTTAGGCATCAGAGGGGGTAGTCTGGAAGACTCATTACTCAAAGCAGAAGGCCGTTGGATACATCTTCTTAACACAGTATACCCCAATGGCCTAAATGAATTTAACAACTACAATGTGTACCTATAGAAACATTTCATATTACCTTTTATCTGTTATTTTTTAGGTTTCTATGGATGGTTAGCTCATATATTAACAAACTGTCCTATGAGGAATATTTCAGTGCATACAGTTTTCCACTTATACACCTGGGTTTTCATGTTCATACACACTTTTAATATATTTGAGTTACTTTTAACACTATTTATTGTGTATTTCCGGCACTACTTTCACATATCACTAAAACTGATTCCCCAGCTTATTCTATCTTAACCTTCTAGATATCCTTACACATCAACAATATTTTTGATTTTTCACTTACTAATCTTTACAAATAATTTTTGTTAAAAGATAAAGAAAAAATCTCCTCTTTCTAAATCATAAATTAAAAATTTATATTTTCTTTTTTTGCTATTATTGAGCATTCACTCACTGTAAATCTACATCAGTACTTACTGATTTATCACTTTATATTAGATTATGACATCTCAATGCCATCTTTCACATAATGTCACTACATCACATTCACTGAAAACTGTATATACATCCTCCGCTTTTTGCGTGTAAGACCATCTATGTTAACACAACATCAATCTAACAATGAATGTTACTATAAGTAATGCAACACTGTGATATAATCTGTATCTCTTGCTTTAATATATTAACTGACTAATGTACGGCTGAATTGACACATTGAATCCTATTTTCCGTTGAAGCCCTATGTCACATCTAGCTCAGGATCCAATTGGATCTAATCAATGCCAGTCACTGTTATGATTAGATACGAACCAATCAAACTGTTTTGAGTCTTACCGCAATAAACCAATCGTCAAACAGGGGCGGGACTAAGATCGTCTTATATCCTGCTCTGTCCGGCCGGCGCGTACCCCTCTGAAGAAGCGTTATGTGAAACGCGCATCAGGGGCACCTGCACGAGGTTATGGAACCTCAATTTTAATAGCTGACTCAGCCTCAATATTTAAATTGCACCATAGTGAATACGTTTATAGACAGTGGCAGTTAATATTTAAACAAGGCCTCCGCTATAGAAGAGACCTTTTTCAGTCTAAGATTAGCAGACTTGTTGTCGATCTTGGGTAATCTGTGTTCAGAATTATATACAGTACTAGTTAATGTTAAACAGGCCTCCGCTATAGAAGAGACCTTTTCTCAGTTCAGCTCAGCACATTTTTCTAAACATAGGCAACCCGTGGGCACACTTATACTTAGCAAGGTTGTATTATAACTTCAGTGACAGTTAAAAGATTAAACAGGCCTCCGCTATAGAAGAGACCTTTTTCTAGTTCAGCTCAGCATATTGTTCCATTGGTGAACGCTGGTATATTGATACTCAGTGTGGTTGAACTATAAGCTCTAAAGACAGCTAGGCCTAGATTTGGAGTTCGGCGGTAGCCGTCAAAACCAGCGTTAGAGGCTCCTAACGCTGGTTTTGGCCACCCGCTGGTATTTGGAGTCAGTGATTAAAGGGTCTAACGCTCACTTTTCAGCCGCGACTTTTCCATACCGCAGATCCCCCTACGCCATTTGCGTAGCCTATCTTTTCAATGGGATCTTTCTAACACCGGTATTTAGAGTCGTTTCTGCAGTGAGCGTTAGAGCTCTAACGACAAAACTCCAGCCGCCTGAAAATAGCAGGAGTTAAGAGCTTTCTGGCTAACGCCGGTTTATAAAGCTCTTAACTACTGTACTCTAAAGTACACTAACACCCATAAACTACCTATGTACCCCTAAACCGAGCTCCCCCCACATCGCCGCCACTCGATTAAAAATTTTAACCCCTAATCTGCCGACCGCCACCTACGTTATACTTATGTACCCCTAATCTGCTGCCCCTAACCCCGCCGACCCCTATATTACATTTATTAACCCCTAATCTGCCCCCCACAACATCGCCGCCAGCTACTTAAAATAATTAACCCCTAATCTTCCGACCGCAAAGCGCCGCCACCTACGTTATCCATATGTACCCCTAATCTGCTGCCCCTAACACCGCCGACCCCTATATTATATTTATTAACCCCTAATCTGCCCCCCTCAACGTCGCCGACACCTACCTACACTTATTAACTCCTAATCTGCCGAGCGGACCTGAGCGCTACTATAATAAAGTTATTAACCCCTAACCCGCCTCACTAACCCTATCATAAATAGTATTAACCCCTAATCTGCCCTCCCTAACATCGCCGACACCTACCTTCAATTATTAACCCCTAATCTTCCGATCGGAGCTCACCGCTATTCTAATAAATGTATTAACCCCTAAAGCTAAGTCTAACCCTAACACTAACACCCCCCTAACTTAAATATAATTTACATCTAACGAAATAAATTAACTCTTATTAAATAAATGATTCCTATTTAAAGCTAAATACTTACCTGTAAAATAAACCCTAATATAGCTACAATATAAATTATAATTATATTATAGCTATTTTAGGATTAATATTTATTTTACAGGCAACTTGGTATTTATTTTAACTAGGTATAATAGCTATTAAATAGTTAAGAACTATTTAATAGTTACCTAGTTAAAATAATTACAAATTTACCTGTAAAATAAATCCTAACCTAAGATATAATTAAACCTAACACTACCCTATCAATAAAATAATTAAATAAACTACCTACAATTACCTACAATTAACCTAACACTACACTATCAATAAATTAATTAAACACAATTCCTACAAATAAATACAATTAAATAAACTAGCTAAAGTACAAAAAATAAAAAAGAACTAAGTTACAGAAAATAAAAAAATATTTACAAACATAAGAAAAATATTACAACAATTTTAAACTAATTACACCTACTCTAAGCCCCCTAATAAAATAACAAAGCCCCCCAAAATAAAAAATTCCCTACCCTATTCTAAATTAAAAAAGTTACAAGCTCTTTTACCTTACCAGCCCTGAACAGGGCCCTTTGCGGGGCATGCCCCAAGAAGTTCAGCTCTTTTGCCTGTAAAAAAAAACATACAATACCCCCCCCCAACATTACAACCCACCACCCACATACCTCTAATCTAACCCAAACCCCCCTTAAATAAACCTAACACTAATCCCCTGAAGATCTTCCTACCTTGTCTTCACCATCCAGGTATCACCGATCCGTCCTGGCTCCAAGATCTTCATCCAACCCAAGCGGGGGTTGGCGATCCATAATCCGGTGCTGAAGAGGTCCAGAAGAGGCTCCAAAGTCTTCCTCCTATCCGGCAAGAAGAGGACATCCGGACCGGCAAACATCTTCTCCAAGCGGCATCTTCGATCTTCTTCCATCCGGTGCGGAGCGGGTCCATCTTGAAGCAGGCGACGCGGATCCATCCTCTTCTTCCGATGTCTCCCGACTAATGACGGTTCCTTTAAGGGACGTCATCCAAGATGGCGTCCCTCGAATTCCGATTGGCTGATAGGATTCTATCAGCCAATCGGAATTAAGGTAGGAATTTTCTGATTGGCTGATGGAATCAGCCAATCAGAATCTAGTTCAATCCGATTGGCCGATCCAATCAGCCAATCCGATTGAGCTCGCATTCTATTGGCTGATCGGAACAGCCAATAGAATGCGAGCTCAATCTGATTGGCTGATTGGATATGCCAATCGGATTGAACTTGATTCTGATTGGCTGATTCCATCAGCCAATCAGAAAATTCCTACCTTAATTCCGATTGGCTGATAGAATCCTATCAGCCAATCGGAATTCGAGGGACGCCATCTTGGATGACGTCCCTTAAAGGAACCGTCATTCGTCGTTCAGTCGTCGGTCCGGATGGATGTTCCGCGCTGGAGGTCTTCAGGATCCTGCCGCTTCGCTCCGGATGGAAGACCATAGAAGATGCCGCCTGGATGATGACTTCAATCGGATGGAAGATCCTCTTCTGCCCCGCTTGGATGAAGACTTTGACCGGATCATGGACCTCTTCAGCCCCCCGCTTGGGCTTGGATCAGGACATCGGAGGAGCTCTTCAGGACGGATCGGTGAACCTGGATGGTGAAGACAAAGTAGGAAGATCTTCAGGGGCTTAGTGTTAGGTTTATTTAAGGGGGGTTTGGGTTAGATTAGGGGTATGTGGGTGGTGGGTTGTAATGTTGGGGGGGGGGTATTGTATGTTTTTTTTTTACAGGCAAAAGAGCTGAACTTCTTGGGGCATGCCCCGCAAAGGGCCCTGTTCAGGGCTGGTAAGGTAAAAGAGCTTGTAACTTTTTTAATTTAGAATAGGGTAGGGAATTTTTTATTTTGGGGGGCTTTGTTATTTTATTAGGGGGCTTAGAGTAGGTGTAATTAGTTTAAAATTGTTGTAATATTTTTCTTATGTTTGTAAATATTTTTTTATTTTTTGTAACTTAGTTCTTTTTTATTTTTTGTACTTTAGATAGTTTATTTAATTGTATTTATTTGTAGCAATTGTGTTTAATTAATTTATTAATAGTGTAGTGTTAGGTTAATTGTAGGTAATTGTAGGTAATTTATTTAATTATTTTATTGATAGGGTAGTGTTAGGTTTATTTGTAACTTAGGTTAGGATTTATTTTACAGGTAAATTTGTTATTATTTTAACTATTTTAGCTATTAAATAGTTCTTAACTATTTAATAGCTATTGTACCTGGTTAAAATAAATACAAAGTTACCTGTAAAATAAATATTAATCCTAAAATAGCTACAATGTAATTATAATTTATATTGTAGCTATATTAGGATTTATTTTACAGGTAAGTATTTAGCTTTAAATAGGAATAAGTTATTTAATAAGAGTTAATTTATTTCGTTAGATGTAAATTATATTTAACTTAGGGGGGTGTTAGTGTTAGGGTTAGACTTAGCTTTAGGGGTTAATACATTTATTAGAATAGCGGTGAGCTCCGGTCGGAAGATTAGGGGTTAATAATTGAAGGTAGGTGTCGGCGATGTTAGGGAGGGCAGATTAGGGGTTAATACTATTTATGATAGGGTTAGTGAGGCGGATAAGGGGTTAATAACTTTATTATAGTAGCGCTCAGGTCCGCTCGGCAGATTAGGGGTTAATAAGTGTAGGTAGGTGTCGGCGACGTTGTGGGGGGCAGATTAGGGGTTAATAAATATAACATAGGGGTCGGCGATGTTAGGGCAGCAGATTAGGGGTACATAGGGATAACGTAGGTTGCGGCGGTTTACGGAGCGGCAGATTAGGGGTTAAAAGTGTAATGCAGGGGTCAGCGATAGCGGGGGCGGCAGATTAGGGGTTAATAAGTGTAAGGGTAGGGGTGTTTAGACTCGGGGTACATGTTAGAGTGTTAGGTGCAGACGTAGGAAGTGTTTCCCCATAGGAAACAATGGGGCTGCGTTAGGAGCTGAACGCTGCTTTTTTGCAGGTGTTAGGTTTTTTTTCAGCTCAAACAGCCCCATTGTTTCCTATGGGAGAATCGTGCACGAGCACGTTTTTGATGCCGGCCACGTCCGTAAGCAACTCTGGTATCGAGAGTTGCATTTGCGGTAAAAATGCTCTACGCTCCTTTTTTGGAGCCTAACGCAGCATTTGTTTGAACTCTCGATACCAGAGTTAAATTTATGGTGCGGCCAGAAAAAAGCCCGCGGAGCGTTAACAGCCCTTTTACCGCCGAACTCCAAATCTAGGCCCTAATGTTTAAACAGGCCTCCGTCATAGAAGAGACCTTTTTCCAGCTAAGCTCAGCATTTGTCTCCATTCGTGGGTTGCCTGCTGATATATCTGTATTCAGCAAGGTTGAATTGAAAAAACGAACTCTATCTTTGCTTCAAAGCAAAGTCAATAATTGACTGTACTAAGGCATACACAAATATTACACTTAATGATAGATATGTGCATTATATATATATATAGTGCATTTGAATCTATACTGAAAGGTATATACCGCACTTTAAAAATAACTAATGACTGTGCTGTGACTGTGGCCTTTTTATATATCAGTTTAACATTGTTTGCAATACTTGCAATGATTATAATTTAGGAACACAGTAAATCACCAGCTTTACTTTTGACTGCTTGACTAAATATATATACATTGAGTGTACTATAGACCTTTTTTACTTCTCAGCACACAAACCGGTAATTGAATCGGATACCACTCATACTAATGTTGTGCTTTTTTGTATAAATACTTATTAGGTACACCTTACTACCACTGTTAACAACACACTCACTTTCCTACAGGAGTTGATCGTTTATATATATACAAATACTCCAATATCTCCTGTTAAGGAGTGATGTATATTTTATGAGGTGCAATTCAGATTAAATTATATAGTCTGAGTTCCAGCAAGTTTTAAACCGTATGTGTGTGAGTGTGCGTGAGTACTAGTCCAGCCGGACTATTACTTTAATTAATTTTTTTTTCAATAAAGTTATTTTGTGTGAATGAAGCTGTTAATTGCATTCTAAAGTATCGAATTTTGATTACACTTACTTTTTGCCTATTCTGACAGTGGGTTTTAGTATTTAACGAAGTCCAGTAACCAACAGTCTTTCTCTCTGCGCTGCAAAATCTCTCCTTTTTTTGCATCCCATTGTACATTTTACTATATTTTTGTGTCTCAGTATGATGTATTTTATTTACTTCTTCAGCCAACGTTATAAGATCTTGTTCTAATATAGAATGAAATATTTCTATTGTTTCATGACGTGAATTTATTGGGTAGAAACTGCTTCTTTTATTATCTTTAATACGCTGCTGTTTACCTACACCAACTGCCCTTGAGCTACCATCTTGTAGATCACACAAAGTAACAATATCACATAATGTTTCAAAATCAAAATTATCATTAAGACTTGGCACATTATCACAATTCTCATTCACATCATCTAAAGCCTTATGATCTCTGAAATGTTTTTTGAGAGTTATTTTTCTTATAAACTTATTTATGTCCAATATAGTATCAAATAGATTGAAATCTTTAGTGGGTGAGAATCCCAAACCCTTGGACAGTACACTCTCTTCATGATGATTCAAAGGTATACCAGACAGATTAATTATTTCTAATTCTTGTTTTTCTTTTTCCACTGTGTCCTGCGACTTGGATAGCGGGGCATCTGTGTGGCATTGTCCTCTGGGGGTACTTCTTTTATCCCTCCGTTTATCTCTTCGATTGGTTTCTTGTGGCTTAACTCGTTTTTTTTTACTTTGCTCCCAATTCTATCTGTGATCTAATTGGTGTTGAGGTTGTAGGATTGATAGAAGTGGCCATACTTGGTGTATCAGTGGCAATTGTAATTTCTGCTATTGATTCATTAGTGCCTGCAGTATTTTCAAAACTTGAGAATGTCACCTTTTTTTGATGTTTTTTATTCCCTTTGCTTTTATTCTTTTTCTGTCTTTGTTCTCTTCTTTCAATATTCCAGTTATATACTATGCCTAGATAATAGTCTCTACAATCTCTTTCATATTTTGTATGCTTATTATCAGATAGTTCCACACTTATTTTTTCAAGTGTCTCATCTAGTTGTTTCTGATATGATGGCATTCTCTCATCCTCAGCAAATTCCTCCAATTGCTTATCCATTAATTCAATTTCATTCAGAACTCCATTTCTTTGTTCTTTCTTGAATTTTATTAATTTCTCCATAAGTGTGAGTGAGCAATCTGACAATGATTCATTCCAATCTGTCATAAACTCAGGATATTCCTTATAGAATGCTGGGAACTTTTTAAGCCTTAGACCTTGCGGTATTTTCTTCTCCTCTAGATAATGTTCCAAGAACTCTATGTCCCACCAAAGTTTTAATTCTTTAATGTGAGTTCTTCTTTATTTGCAAAAAGTGTTCCCAATTCCAAATTAATATGTTCCCTTGCTGTGCCTTTAAATAGTTGCTGAAACCTCTCTCTCCTGCTCTTATTATCCATTTTAGCCATAAAAAAAGAAACGAACTTGGATATAAATCTTTAACACAATCAATGACCAACGGCGTAAATCAAATGCAGATAATGTCCAAATTTGTTAGTTACTCAATGTGTATTTCGGTTAATCTGTAGTTATCCTGTGTGCATTCCCCAATCTAGAGTTCCACATATGCGGTCACACACAGTATCCTACTTGTAATTAGCCCCACAAGTAACACTCTCATTAGAGTCCCACAATCGCGGGTTCACAAATGGGGTATTAATGAAAGTTCAAATAAATGTTAATTCCAAGTCTAGTAAAAATATATAAGAACATAAGGCTTACCACTTCCTCCGCTTGTTACCGGGAGTACGGACTGTGCCGCAATGTAATCCTCCTCTGGCAGTGTGTAATTCTCAAGCACTTTGGTTGTGGCGTGTAACGCCAAACTTCCCTGTGTAGTGGAAAGCCTCGTTCCAAAGCCGGCAATATGTCATCCAGCACGGCTGAACCAATAAGATTGTGGGGATCCTCCACACCCCCAAAGCAGCAGCTAATGCAGAAAAGACTTCCAAAAAGGTGATTACGATCTTGTCGGTAGTAATGAGCAAGGAGAGGAGGAATATGTAATATAAAACTTCGATTTATTGAATCATTTTAAAAGCAGTAACAAAACACAGCAATTCAAATGAAGGTGTTGATAGAGAATGCATTTTGATTGGTTACACCCACACTACCCTATGGCAATTTAACAGCTGCTAGGGACGCTTGTACATCAGCTCTGATGAACTGCCGTGGAGGCAGGAAACGCGTCAGCTGTAACTACTGAATTGCTGTGTTTTGTTACTGCTTTTAAAATTATTCAATAAATCGAAGTTTTATATTACATATTCCTCCTCTCCTTGCTCATTACTACCGACAAGATCGTAATCACCTTTTTGAATGAACAATACCTCAGGCGGGCAATAGAGCATCGCATATTCTATCACTCTAACCAGCAACTGATCCCACCTCATGCCTCTGAAACCCAGCCATCGAATGCAGACCTCTTCAGGTGACCACCCCAGCTGTACCCCTTGTTCTGTAACTGCCGCTGCCTTCCTTGCCCAGTAAATGTACGAATGGCCCATCAACCAACAATTAACCGGACCTGTGTAAACAAAACAACAACCACATCAACCTATTATGCTAAGGCGGGCCTAATATAAGACAAATAACTGTTAGATACCCATCTCCCAATCCTCTTAATCCCCACAACCCCTACCCCCAAGGCTTGCGCCTCCGTAGCTGCCCCTATCCTAAACGAGTGTGTCCCAAATTCTCTAGATTCTAAACCTAACAAACTCACACACCTTTTGAATATTGCCTGAAATTGAAAACGGGGCAGAGATGTTCTATCAGAGTGTATAAAAAGAGAGCCCATAATCTGTGGCCTAACTCCCACATAATCCTGAAAACTCTGCACCGGGCAACCAACGCCCCATTGCCTTCAGCAATATCTGACATCCCCTCCCTGTTTGGTCTGTCTTGGACCTCCTCAACCATATCGTCAACACCCCATCCCCCACGGCCACATCTGCCATCTGTAACCCCCCTTTGTCCTTCCTATTTATCCCCACCAGCTCTGATATTTGAAAGGCCACAAAAAAGGCCGTCACAGAGGCCAAGCTAAACAGCTGGCATTCGAAATCCAATGAGCAACCCCCCCGCAATGTCCCAATTATGCACAACAAAACTGAATGCATTACTGATCTTCTGCCGCCTGGCACCACCCTCCCTTTACACAAACTCTTTGCTGCCAACATGACCACAAATTTCTTGGATACATCCTCCCATCCCATCAGTTGGAATAAAAAGACCATCGCTTCTAACCTCCTCTTGACCATGGATCGTGATACCCCCATTCTCTGCCATTCCAACATCCAGTCTAGGATTGCCCTAGCTCTGCCCTCTGAAGAGTGCACCACTTAATGCCCTTGCAAGAATCTAAACCACAAAGACCATACCTGCATGTATGACCTCCAAGTCCCCGGAGCTACTGCTCCCCTCACCAAGTTCAGCTGTTTGCGAATGCTCTCTTCCACAATGCCTTTGGGCACTGGTCCCCTTCCGCCTCCGCATCCGGAACCAGTTCCCGAAAATGATCCCACTGCAAACGGGAAAGAGCATCAGCAACATTGTTCTCCTTACCAGGTAAATGCACTGCGCAAAACATCACATTGCATTGTAAACATTTCAGCACAAATAAACGTAACAAATGAATCACAGGCAACAAGAAAGCAGTCAGGAAGTTAACCGCTGAAAGCACCCCCATATTATCCGTATGAAAGTTAATCCTTTTTTCCATCAACAGATGCGGCCAAACCTCCAATGCCACCACCAAGGGGAACAACTTCAAGTACACCAAAATTTTCGTCAACCCTTCCTTTTGCCACAACTCCGGCCACTGCCCCACACACCACCTGCCCTGTAAATAGGCCCCAAAGCCAACTGCCCTTGCTACATCTGTAAACAAGTGGAGATCCGACTCCACTACTGTCACCTCCTGCATCAAGGCCTTTCCATTAAAGTCTCCCAGGAACCTTTTCCACACTACCAATTCCTCCTTAAGCTCCTTATTCAAACGGATTCTGTAAGATGGCTTCTTGGCCCCCAACATTGCCAATGACAATTTTCTCATGAAAATCTTCCCCACCGGAAGGATTTATACGCAAAATTAAACTTCCCAATTAGGGATTGCAATTCTTTCAACTTCAGCTTCTGCTTCCCCAATGCCCCTTCAATTGTGGCCAACAAGCCCGCCACCTTATCCTCCGGCAAGCTACACTCCATCCTGTCCACTCTCCCAACCTTGTCCCCACACCCTCCTGTGGAGCGTGCTCGAGTCCTGGTCCGCTCTCTATCTCGATTGCCACCTCGCCTGGGTGACCTCTCCAACCTTCCCCAAGTCGGGGAGACATGCGACACCCTCTGCCTTCTGCCATCCACCGGGGAGTGGGACCTACCATGCCGTCTGTCTGCCCCCAATCCGCTGCCACTCTCGCCACCTTGCATGCAGCTGTGCCCTGTTCCTGCATGCGAGAACAACACATTGTCAGGGCCAGTCCCACCAGACCACCCTGTGTTTGACCTGCTCCTGCTAGCTGTGGCCCTTGGTCCTCTCGCCCCTACCAGACCCACCTCCCTACTGCCCTCTTCCCTGGTGGCACCAGGTGACATTATTTGTAGCAGCTGTGCCAACACTTTCATGTCCCCTACCTGGCCGCCGTTGCTGGTCCGGACTCCACCACGCTCCTTTGAGGCTCCTCATCAAACTCGTTATACGAGTCCCCCAGGAAGATTGTGTCCATATCCATGTCATTAAAGTCAGGTTCCCTCTGAGGCATCCTCTGCAACACAGACCCACCATTACTGCTCCTGCTTACCTCCTCGGCACCCGCTGTAAAGGATAAAGGGAGCAGAGGGCAGGCAAAACCCCACCACTAATTAGCACTGAACCACCCAGAGGTGAGGGAGGGGCAAAGGAAAATGAGAAGGAGGGGGGGCAAAGGAAAGGAAGGATGAGGCAGCAAAGGAAAAGGAGAGGGGGGCAAAGGAAAAGGAGAGGGAGGGGGGTATATGTGCCCCACTCAGGGTCCCCCAATTCCTTACACCTGACAGCCATATGCACCTATCAGCACTCCCCCCCACCCAGCACTATTTCCTGTCCTTTTTTTTTTTTTTAACTCTGCCAGCCCCCCAGCATCCCTCACCTCTCAACTGCCATGCTTTCTATCCCTGACCTCTTTTTTTTTTTTTTTTCCTAAACCCCAACTATTCCCCCGCATGGGTTCCCTACACCTGAGACCTTCATCCCCAGGCTGCCACACCCATCCTTTAATCCCTGTCTGAATTGCTGCCCCTTCGGCACTACCTGCTCAATCCTGCTGCCCCCTTTCTACAACCATCTCCCACCCCCTGAGAGGCACCCAACCTCGTTGTCTGGCATGTGCTCATCCCCGCACAGGCCAACCTCCCTCCTACCCTGTTTCCTCCCTCTACCCATGCAGTCTCTCCCCCCTTCACTACCCCCAAAACTACCACCATGGTCCCC
This sequence comes from Bombina bombina, assembly GCF_027579735.1. Taxonomy (NCBI): domain Eukaryota; kingdom Metazoa; phylum Chordata; class Amphibia; order Anura; family Bombinatoridae; genus Bombina; species Bombina bombina. Next base: position 339,936,132 of record NC_069506.1, read on the forward strand.
CAGGCCCACTCTGGCCTCTTCCCAGCCTTCCGGCTCAGCCCCCCACTGCCCCGTTTGCTGCTACACTGCCTTTCCACCGCCACACTGCCCTTCCATTTACCTGTTTCTTGCGTTCCTTGCTGCTGCGTCCTCCTCCCCGGCTGGCTCCGCCTGGCTCCTCCACCCGACCGCTGGGCTCCGTTATCTGCTCTGGGCCCTCCACTGGCAGTGTACCCTCCTGCGGCCGGCTCCTCCTCTCCGACGATCCTGAGCCGTGTCGATGTTCTTGCTGCAGCGGTCCCGGCTGGTGACACTCTCCTCCCACTTCTCCGCAAGCACGGCCCCTGCATCCAAGGACAGTAGGTCCAGACTGAGTCACTCTGGCGGTCTGGCCCTCCAGGCAGTTCTCCCCCCAGAGGGCCGTGATGTTCTCACGCATCAAATAGCTGTTCCTGCACCCACCCTGTGCCTCTGGCGTTAGCCAAGTCCGTTACAGATGCCAACAGGTCCTAAAGAGCTGCTATCCCTTTGCAAGGTACGTGCCAGAAAATGTCAGCTTCTTCCCCCACGGACCTTACAAAGAGATTTGGCGCTCTTTCTGGGCCACCCCCCCTCACTAAATACTTGCCACTCAGACCCTCCTCTTAATCTTCTCATTGTTCCTAAGGCTGGGGTCAAATGCCCCTCCGTAGCAATTCCTCCTACAGGGCTCCATTTAAACAGATATAGCGCCCTTGTTGTTATGTTTTTTTTTTCTTCTTCATCTATGAAAAATATAAATATATATATATATATATATTCGTTACCATAAAAAGCTTTAAAAGGATGACAGTTTCAATAATTTATTTACAGAATTAAACAAAATTGTAAGATTACAAAAATATAAGTACAAATTATTCATAAAAAGATTATCACATTTTACAAAAACAAGTAGCTTTCTAACTTTAAAGAAAAAAATATCTCAAAATGTGTTTAATGGCATCTTCTGACACAACATGTATATATTTTTTTCTTCATTTTAATAATGTTATGGTCTTTATCTGCAGCAACGTATATCATGTTCTAAAATGATGCAATGGGATAACTTTAATTTGATATAGCAAATTCCCAAATTCTCAAAATAGACCAATACAGCTATGTAACAGCTAGATTACGAGTTTTGAGAGCTATAGGGAAATTAACGACCGCCACAAAAGTGGTGGTATTTAACCTCCTTATAGCGCTGCTATTACAAGTTTACAAAAAGCAGGCTTGTGCGGGTGATATGGTGGCGTTGAGCTCCATGCTTCACCCAAATACAAGCGCTGCTTTGACGTGCTCGTGCACAATTTCCCTATAGACATCAATGGGAAGAGCCGGCAAAAAAAAAGCCTAACACCTGCGATTGCAGAAACAAAAGCTCTGTAATGCAGCCCCATTGATGTCTATGGGGAAAGAAAAAGTTATGTTTAAACCTAACACCCTAACATAAAAACCACATCCAAACACCCCTAATCGGCCGCCCCTAACATCACCGCCACCTACATAAAACTATTAACCCCTAATCTGCTGCTCCTGATATTGCTGCCACCTAAATACACTTATTAACCCCTAATATGCCGCCCTTAACATCGCCGCCACCTACATTACAGTTATTAACCCCTAATCTGCCGCTCCCAATGTCGTTGCCACTATACTAAAGTTATTATCCCCTAAACCTCTGGTCTCCAACATCACTAACACTAAATAAATATATTAACCCCTAAACCTAACCCTAGCCCTAACGTAACCCTAACCCTAAGCGTAACCCTAACCCTAATGTAACCCTGAACCTAACACCCCCTAACTTAATTATAATTAAAATCAATCTAAATAAAACTTACAATTATTAACAAAGCCCTAGATTATGAGTTTTGCGTTAGAACTTAAAGGGCCACTAAACCCAAAATCTTTCTTTCATGATTCAGATAGAGAATAGAAATTTAAACAACATTACAATTTACTTCCATAATTTATTTTGCTTCATTTTTTAAATATCCTTATTTGAAGAAAAAGCAATGCACATGGTGAGCCAATCACATGATGCTTCTATATGCAGCAACCAATCAGCAGCTAGTGAGCATATCTAGATATGCTTTTCATCAAAGAATATCAAGAGAATAAAACAAATTAGATAATATAAGTAAATTAGAAAGATGTTTAAAATTGCATTCTCTTTCTAAATCATAAAAGAAAAAATATGGGTGGCATGTCCCTTTAAGCTGTGCAGTGCTAACGAGCAGTTTAAGCTCACAACTCACTTACAGACAGCGCTGGTATGACGGGTTTTTAGAAACCCGGCGTTAACCGCAAAAAAGTGAGCGAAGAGCAAAATTTTGCTCCACATCTCATCTCAATACCAGCGCTGCTTACATTAGCGTTGAGCTGGCTGAACTGCACAATTTTCCCATAGGAATCAATGGGGCAGTTTGGGCTGAAATAAAACCTAACACCTGCAAAAAAGCAGCGTAAAGCTTCTAACGCAGCCCCATTGATTCCTATGGGGAAATAAAAGTTATGTCTGCACCTAACACCCTAACATGAACCCCGAGTCTAAACACCCCTAATCTTACACTTATTAACCCCTAATCTGCCGCCACCGACATCGCTGACACCTACATTATACTTACTAACCCCTAATTTGCCGCTCTGGACACCACCGACACCTACATTATCCCTATGAACCCCTAATCTGCTGCCCCCAACATCGCTGACACCTATATTATATTTATTAACCCCTAATCTGCCCTCCCTAACATCGCCGCCACCTACCTACAATTATTAACCCCTAATCTGCCGCCCCAACATCGCCGCTACTATAATAAAGTTATTAACCCCTAAACCTAAGTCTAACCCTAACCCTAACACCCCCCTAAATTAAATATAATTTAAAGAAATCTAAATAAATTTACTATAATTAAATAAATTATTCATATTTAAAAATAAATACTTACCTATAAAATAAACCCTAATATAGCTACAATATTACTAATAGTTACATTGTAGCTATTTTAGGATTTATATTTATTTTACAGGCAACTTTGTATTTATTTTAACTAGGTACAATAGCTATTAAATAGTTAATAACTATTTAATAGCTACCTAGTTAAAATAATTACAAAATTACCTGTAAAATAAATCCTAACCTAAGATACAAATACACCTAACACTACACTATCAATAAATTAATTAAATAAATTACCTACAATGATCTAAACTAAAATACAATTAAATAAACTAAACTATATTACAAAAAAAACAAACACTAAATTACAAAAAATAAAAAAATATTACAAGAATTTTAATCTAATTACACCTAATCTAAGCCCACTAATAAAATAAAAAAGCCCCCCAAAATAATAAAATTCCCTACTCTATACTAAATTACAAAAGTAATCAGCTCTTTTACCAGCCCTTAAAAGGGCTTTTTGTGGGGCATTGCCCCAAAGTAATCAGCTCTTTTACCTGTAAAATAAAATACAAGACCCCCCCCAACATTACAACCCACCACCCACACACCCCTACCCTAAAACCCACCCGATCCCCCCTTAAAAAAACCTAACACTACCCCATTGAAGATCACCCTACCTTGAGCCGTGTTCACCCAGCCAGGCACCGATAGGCCAGAATAGGACATCCGGAGCGGCAGAAGAGGTCCTACATCCAGCAGAAGTTTTCATCCAAGCGGCATCTTCTATCTTCATCCATCCGGCGCGGAGCGGGTCCATCTTCTAAACATCCAACGCGGAGCATCCTCTTTTTCCAACGACTAACGACGAATGAAGGTTCCTTTAAATGATGTCATCCAAGATGGTGTCCCTCGAATTCTGATTGGCTGATAGGATTCTATCAGCCAATCGGAATTAAGGTAGGAAAAATCCAATTGGCTGATGGAAGTTCAATCCGAATTGACCTTGCATTCTATTGGCTGATCCAATCAGCCAATCGGATTGAACTTCAATCCGATTGGCTGATAGCATCAACCAATCGGATTTTTCCTACCTTAATTCCGATTGGCTGATGGAATCCTATCAGCCAATCGGAATTTGAGGGACGCCATCTTGGATGACGTAATTTAAAGGAACCTTCATTCAGTCGTCGGCCGTGAAAAGAAGAGGATGCTCCGCGTCGGATGTCTTGAAGATGGACCCGCTCCGCGCCGGATGGATGAAGATAGAAGATGCCGCTTGGATGAAGCCTTCTCCCGGTCCGGATGTCCTCTTTTCCCCATTGGATGAAGACTTCTGGACGGATCGGATGACCAGTGGTGCCCGGCTGGGTGAACACGGCTCAAGGTAAGGTGATCTTCAATGGAGTAGTGTTAGGTTTTTTTACGGGGGGATTGGGTGGGTTTTAGAGTAAGGTTGGGTGTGGGTGGAGGGTTGTAATGTTGGGGGGGTCTTGAATTTTTTTTTTACAGGTAAAAGAGCTAATTTCTTTGGGGCAATGCCCCACAAAAAGCCCTTTTAAGGGCTGGTAAAAGAGCTGATTACTTTTGTAATTTAGTATAGGGTAGGGAATTTTATTATTTTTGGGGGCTTTTTTATTTTATTAGTGGGCTTAGATTAGGTGTAATTAGATTAACATATTTTTTGTAATTTAGTGTTTGGTTTTTTTATACTATAGTGTAGTTTATTTAATTGTATTTTTGTTTAGATAATCATAGGTAATTTATTTATTTAATTTATTGATAGTGTAGTGTTAGGTGTATTTGTAACTTAGGTTAGGATTTATTTTACAGGTAATTTTGCAATTATTTTAACTAGGTAGCTATTAAATAGTTATTAACTATTTAATAGCTATTGTACCTAGTTAAAATAAATACAAAGTTGCCTGTAAAATAAATATAAATCCTAAAATAGCTACAATGTAATTATTAGTTATATTGTAGCTATATTAGGGTTTATTTTATAGGTAAGTATTTTGTTTTAAATAGGAATAACAGCCTCTAGACACTTCCTATAGCCTGTAATGAGTGTCTGGATTCTGTATGAAGGTATTTTGGACCATTCCTCCTTGCAAAACATCTCCAGTTCAGTTAGGTTTGATGGTTGCCGAGCATGGACAGCCCACTTCAAATCACCCCACAGATTTTCAATGATATTCAGGTCTGGGGACTGGGATTGCCATTCCAGAACATTGTACTTGTTCCTCTGCGCAAATGCCAGAGCAGATTTTGAGCAGTGATTTGTGTCGTTGTCTTGTTGAAATATCCAGCCCCGGCGTAACTTCAACTTTGTTATTAATTCCTCAACATTATTCTCAAGTATCTGCTGATATTGAGTGGAATCCATGCGACCCTCAACTTTAACAAGATTCCCAGTACCGGCACTGGCCACACAGTCCCACAGCGTGATGGATAGAGATGTCCTGAATAGTTCGCCGGCGAATAGTTCCCGGCGAACATAGCTTGTTCGCGTTCGCCACGGCGGGAAAAAATATGCGATTTTCGATCCGCCCCCTATTCGTCATCATTGAGTAAACTTTGACCCTGTACCTCACAGTCAGCAGACATAGTCCAGCCAATCAGCAGCAGACCCTCCCTCCCAGAGCCTCCCACCTCCTGGACAGCATCCATTTTAGATTCAATCGGAAGCTGCATTCTTAGTGAGAGGAGGGACAGTGTAGCTGCTGCTGATTTAATAGGGAAATCGATAGCTAGGCTAGTGTATTCAGTGTCCACTACAGTCCTGAAGGACTCATCTGATCTCTGCTGTAAGGACAGCACCCCAAAAAGCCCTTTTTAGGGCTAGAACATCAGTCTGCTTTTTTTTTTGTCCTGTGTAATCTAATTGCAGTTGCCTGCCTGCCAGCGTGTGTGTCAGGCTCACAGCGTATACTGTGCCCACTTGCCCAGTGCCACCACTCATATCTGGTGTAACAGTAGTGTACATTTAAAAAAAACAACACTTTTTTGACTGTGAAATAATAGCAGTCAGTTTCCTTCACACGTGTGCGTTTCAGGGCCTGCCAGGGCACAGTGTCACACCAGTGCAACTCATATCTAGTGTAACAGTAGTGTACATTAAAAACTAAAAACTAAAAATTTGACTGTGAAATAATAGCAGTCAGTTTCCTTCACACGTGTGCGTTTCAGGGCCTGCCAGGGCACAGTGTCACACCAGTGCAACTCATATCTAGTGTAACAGTAGTGTACATTAAAAAAAAAAAACTAGAAATTTGACTGTGAAATAATAGCAGTCAGTTTCCTTCACGCGTGTGCGTTTCAGGGCCTGCCAGGGCACAGTGTCACACCAGTGCAACTCATATCTGGTGTAACAGTAGTGTACATTAAAAAAAAAACTAGAAATTTGACTGTGAAATAATAGCAGTCAGTTTCCTTCACGCGTGTGCGTTTCAGGGCCTGCCAGGGCACAGTGTCACACCAGTGCAACTCATATCTGGTGTAACAGTAGTGTACATTTAAAAAAAAAAATACAATTTTGACTGTACTAGATTGAATAGCAGTTAGTTGTCTGCAAGCGTGTGTGTCAGGCCTACAAAGTCTACTCTGCCAACTTCTGCCAGTGCACAGTGCCACTCATATCTGTTGTCACAGTAGCTTGCACACATAGTACCACTAATCGAAAAAAAAAATGACAGGCAGAGGCAGGCCACCCCACAGGGGCCGTCGTAGTCGTGGTGCTGTGATTCCCTTTGGCCCTAGAATAATGCCCAGTGTTCAGAGGCCACGTACCCTGAACTCGAAAAGTTCTGAGGACATAGTTGACTGGCTAACACAGGACACCCAATCTTCTACAGCTTCCGCTCGGAACCTTGACGCACCATCCTCCGCCAGGTTAGCTTCGGGCACCTCTCAAGTTACCACTCGCCCGCCTGCCGCCACCACCAACACTAGCACCACAGCTGCTTCACTTGATCTGTCAGAGGAGTTATTTACACATCAGTTGGAAGAAATGAGTGATGCGCAACCATTATTGCCAGAGGATGTAGATAACAGGGATATGTCTCAGTCAGGCAGCATTACACACATGGACGTACGGTGTGATGATGATGATGTTGTACTCGCTGCTGCTTCCTTTGCTGAGTTGTCAGATACAAGTGAAGCGGTTGATGATGACAATGAGTCCGTGGATGTCACGTGGGTGCCCGCTAGAAGAGAAGAAGAACAGGGGGAAAGTTCAGATGGGGAGACAGAGAGGAGGAGGAGACGAGTTGGAAGCAGGGGGAAGTCGTCGCAAGGAGCTAGTGGCAGGGGGAAGTCGTCGCAAGGAGCTAGTGGCACAGTCAGACAGCATGCATCGGCACCCGGGGTCAGCCAGACAGCACGCCAATCAACGCATGCTGTTGCCACCACCAGAATGCCGTAATTGCTGAGCACAGCAGTGTGGCATTTTTTGTGTGTGTCTGTCTCTGACAACAGCGATGCCATTTGCAACCTGTGCCAAAAGAAACTGAGTCGTGGGAAGTACTGAGTCGTGGGAAGTCCAACACCCACCTAGGTACAACTGCTTTGCTAAGGCACATGATCGCACATTACAAACGCCTATGGGATCAACACATAAGTACAAGCAGCACAAAAGCTCAAAGCCGCCATCCTCCTCCTGGTCCAGCATCTTCAGCCACGTCAACCACTGCTGTCCTCCTTGCCGCCACTCAACCATCCGCCACTCCGTCTCTCTCCTTGAGCAGTTCCTGCTCATCTGCCCACAGTCAGGTGTCTGTCAAGGACATGTTTGAGCGTAAGAAGCCAATGTCACAAAGTCACCCCCTTGCCCGGCATCTGACAAATGGCTTGTCTGAACTCTTAGCCCGCCAGCTTTTACCATACAAGCTGGTGGAGTCTGAGGCGTTCCAAAAATTTGTAGCTATTGGGACACCGCAGTGGAAGGTACCCGGACAAAATTTCTTTGCACAAAAGGCCATCCCCAACCTGTACTCGATTGTGCAAAAGGAAGTAATGACATGTCTGGCTCACAGTGTTGGTGCAAGGGTCCATCTGACCACTGATACCTGGTCTGCAAAGCATGGTCAGGGCAGGTATATCACCTACACTGCGCATTGGGTAAACCTGCTGACGGCTGCCAAGCATGGAATGCCTGGCTCTGCAGAGGAGTTGGTGACACCGCCACGACTTGCAGGCAGGCCTGCTGCCACCTCCTCTACTCCTCCTACTCTATCCTCTTCCATAACCTCCTTGGCTGAGTCCTCTTCTGCTGCTGCGTCTTGCTCCACATCAACGGCACCCCCCTAGCACCCCAGGTACTATTCCACATTCCGGATACGGCAGTGTCACTCCGTCTTGGGGTTGACTTGCCTGAAAGCAGAGAGTCACACTGGACCAGCACTCCTGTCCGCCCTGAACGCACAGGTGGATCAGTGGCTGACTCCGCACCAACTGGAGATCGGCAAAGTGGCTTGTGACAATGGAAGAAATTTGTTGACGGCATTGAATTTGGGCAAGTTGACACATGTGCCGTGCATGGCACATGTGTGTAATCTGATCTTACAACGCTTTGTGCATAAGTACCCAGGCTTACAGGACGTCCTGAAGCAGGCCAGGAAGGTGTGTGGCCATTTCAGGCGTTCCTACATGGCCATGGCGCACTTTTCAGATATCCAGTGGCGAAACAACATGCCAGTGAGGCGCTTGATTTCGACAGCCCGACACGTTGGAATTCAACACTCCTAATGTTCGACCGCCTGCTCCAACAAGAAAAAGCCGTTAACGACTATTTGTATGACCGGGGTGCTAGGACAGCCTCTGGGGAGCTGGGAATTTTTTCGCCACATTTCTGGACGCTCATGCGCAATGCCTGTAGGCTCATGCATCCTTTTGAGGAGGTGACAAACCTAGTTAGTCGCACCGAAGGCACCATCAGCGACATCATACCATTTGTTTTCTTCCTGGAGCGTGCCCTGTGAAGAGTGCTGGATCAGGCTGTAGATGAGCGTGAAGAGGAAGAGTTGTGGTCACCATCACCACCAGAAACAGCCTTATCAGCATCACTTGCTGGACCTGCGGCAACGCTGGAAGAGGATTTTGAGGAAGAGGAGGAATGTGACTTTGAGGAGGAGGAGGAAGACCAACCACAACAGGCATCCCAGGGTGCTCCTTGTCACCTATCTGGTACCCGTGGTGTTGTACGTGGCTGGGGGGAAGAACATACCTTCAGTGAGATCACTGAGGATGAGGAATGGGACATAAGTAGCTCGGCATCCAACCTTGTGCAAATGGGGTCTTTCATGCTGTCGTGCCTGTTGAGGGACCCTCGTATAAGAAGGCTGAAGGAGAACGACCTGTACTGGGTGTCCACGCTACTAGACCCCCGGTATAAGCAGAAAGTGCCTGAAATGTTACCGAATTACCGCAAGTCGGAAATAATGCAGCAGTTCCAAAATAAATTAAAAAGTATGCTTTACACAGCGTATAAGGGTGATGTCACAGCACAACGGGAATCTAACAGGGGAAGAGGTGAAAGTAATCCTCCTCCTCCCCCCACGACCCCGCCGGCAAGGACAGGACGCTTTACAGACGTGTTGTTGATGGAGGACATGCAGAGCTTTTTAAGTCCTACGCATCGCCACAGCCCTTCGGGGTCCACCCTCAGAGAACGACTCGCCCAACAGGTAGCAGACTACCTCGCCTTAACTGCAGATATCGACACTCTGAGGAGCGATGAACCCTTTGACTACTGGGTGTGCAGGCATGACCTGTGGCCTGAGCTATCCCAATTTCCGATAGAACATCTGGTCTGCCCCGCTTCAAGTGTCCTGTCAGAAAGGACCTTCAGTGCAGCAGGAGATATTGTCACTGAGAAGAGAAGTTGCCTAGGTCAAAAAAGTCTAGATTACCTCACCTTTATTAAGATGAATGAGGGATGGATCCCGAAGGGACTGACAGTGGGCGATACATTTGACTAAAAAAGGCCTGATGAGATGAGCTGCCTTGGGCTAAAAATGGTCGACACGCTGCTGTATTTTATCTCTGAATGCCGGATGACTTGCGTGACTTATCCGCCACCAACTAGGGTTCAAGCCGCAATGTTTTAGGGCACTTTCTGCCTGGGAAACAAACATCAATTTTTCTGGCTGCTAATACAGCAGTGGCTGCAACAATACCTAATTTTTCAGGTATTTGTACATGCCTACATGCCTAAATGTTCTGGCCTCTGGTGCTGCACTGTGGCTTCAAAAACCAAACAAAATAAAAGGCACATAACAGGGATTAAACTGATAGGAATAGTACTACTTAACACACCACTCCTATCTGGTGGCACATTAGATTGCACCCGCAGTGCCCCAAATTTGAAGTAGGAGGTCCGACCAAGCATCTTTTTCCATCTCCCGGTTCCTAAAATCGATGCCATATACACGTCCCCTGATAGGGGACGTAACAGGGATTAAACTGATAAGAATAGAACTACTTAACACACCACTCCTATCTGGTGGCACATTAGATTGCACGCGCAGTGCCCCAAATTTGAAGTAGGAGGACCAACCAAGCATCTTTCTCCATCTCCCGGTTCCTAAAATCGATGCCATATACACGTCCCCTGATAGGGGACGTAACAGGGATTAAACTGATAAGAATAGTACTACTTAACACACCACTCCTATCTGGTGGCACATTAGATTGCACGCGCAGTGCCCCAAATTTGAAGTAGGAGGACCGACCAAGCATCGTTTTCCATCTCCCGGTTCCTAAAATTGATGCCATATACACATCCCCTGATAGGGGACGTAACAGGGATTAAACTGATAAGAATAGAACTACTTAACACACCACTCCTATCTGGTGGCACATTAGATTGCACGCGCAGTGCCCCAAATTTGAAGTAGGAGGACCGACCAAGCATCTTTTTCCATCTCCCGATTCCTAAAATCGATGCCATATACACGTCCCCTGATAGGGGACGTAAATTTCAGTGAGAACCTAAAGTTTGTGAAAAAGTTAAAAAAAAACATTATTTGATCACATTTGGAAGTGAAATGGTGGCATGAATTATACCAAAATGGGCCTAGATCAATACTTTGGGTTGTCTACTAAAAAAAAATATACGTATACATGTCAATGGATATTCAGGGATTCTTGTTAAATCTTAGTGTTACAATGTAACTATCAATAATTTTGGAGCCTCCAAAAAAGGCCTTGTTCTTCTAGAGCAAGGATGGGTCGAGGCTCGCCAACAGCTGCGTCAGTGAATAATACAACACTTTTAGAACAACATTCCCAAAGACAAATCTGTAGGGTTTTGGGCATTTCACCTTCTACAGTGCACAATATAATTAAAAGATTCAAGGAATCCTCTCAAATCTTGGTGCATAAAGGGCAAGGCTGAAAACCACTTCTGAAAGCACGTGATCTCTGATCCCTCAGATGTCACTGTCTAAAAAAACGTCATCAGTCTTTAATAGATATCCTGACATGGGCTCGGGTATACTTTGGTAAACATTTGTTAGTCAACACCATTTCCCACATGCAAAGCTGAAGCCAAACAGCAACACTATCCAGAAGCACCGCTGACTTCTCTGGGCTCAGTCTCATCTGAGATGGACAGTTCCGCAGTGGAATCATGTTTTGTGGTCTGACGAGTCAACATTTAAAATAGATTTTGGAAAAAACAGCCATCGTGTTCTATGGGCCAAAGAGGAAAAGGACCATCCAAGTTGTTATCAGCGTCAGGTCCAAAAGACAGCGTCTGTCATGGTATGGGGTTGTGTCAGTGCCCATGGCATCAGTGACTTGCACATCTGTGAGGGCACCATTAATGCAGAAAGATATGTATACATTTTGGAGCAACATATGCTGCCATCCAGATGTCGTTTTTTCCTAGGACGTCCCTGTATATTTTAGCAAGACAATCCACATTCTGCCCAGATTATGGTTGCATAAGCAGAGAGTGCAGGAGCTAGCATGGCCTGCCTGCACTCCTGACCTGACTCTGATTGAGAATGTGTTGCACATTATGAAGCGCAAAATAAGGCGACATTGCGCAGCAGAAGACATGCAAAATAGATGAATGAGGGAAAATTCAGCTTGCTAAACTTAACCAACTGATGTCTTCAGTGCTCAAATGATTTATAACTGTTATTAAAAGCAAAGGTGATGTTACACAGTGGTAAACAGTCAACTGTCTCAAATTTTTTGGAGTGTGTTGCAGTCATCAAATTTGAAATGAGTGTATATTTTTAAAAGTACATTAAATTCACAAAGTAAAACATCAAATAATGTGTTAACCCCTTAGTGACCAGACCACTTTTCAATTTGTTGACCGTCTGGGACCAGGGCTATTTTTGCATTTCTGCAGTGTTTGTGTTTAGCTGTAATTTTTCTCTTACTCATTTACTGTACCCACACATATTATATACCGTTTTTCTCGCCATTAAATGGACTTTCTAAAGAAACCATTATTATCATAAAATCTTATAATTTAATATAAAATTTTTTTATAAAATATGAGGAAAAAATGGAAAAAAACACACTTTTTCTAACTTTGACCCTCAAAATCTCTTACACATCTACAACCACCATAAAACACCAACACTAAATAGTTTCTAAATTTTTTCCTGAGTTTAGAAATACCCAATGTTTACATGTTCTTTGCTTTTTTTGCAAGTTATAGGGCAACAAGTACAAGTAGCACTTTGCTATTTCCAAACCATTTTTTTTTCTTCAAAAATAGCGATAGTTACATTGGAACACTGATATCTGTCAGTAATCCCTGAATAACCATTAAAATGTATATATTTGTTAAAAGAAGACAACCTAAGGTATTAAACTTGGGGTATTTTTACTTTCATGCAACCATTTTACCACCAATCTATGCTAAATTTTGAAAAGAAAAAAAAAATTGTGATTTTTTTGACAAAATAGCAATTTAAGAATAAATGTACTGAGAATGTTAAGGGTTACTGCCAAATAACACCCCAATATGTCTTCAGCAGCATCTCCTGAGTACAGTGATACCACCCATGTATAGGTGTGTCGGGTTCTCTGGGGGCTAAAAGGCCTTATTTTTATGGGAGACATTCCAGTTTTTCAACTTGAATTTTTCATATCTGTCATCATGCACCCATGTCCTATTTGGGACATTTCTGAAGCCGGCCAATGCAAATTACCCCCCCCCCCCCCCCAAACCATATATTTTTGAAAAGTAGACACCCTAGGGTATTTCAAATGCTGGTATTTTAACACTTTCCATGCACTAATTCAACCACTAGTGATGTCGCTAATTGTTTGCTGGCGAATAGTTCCCGGCGAACATAGCTTGTTCGCGTTTGCCGCGGCGGGCGAACATATGCGATGTTCCATCCGCCCCCTATTCGTCATCATTGAGTAATACTTTGACCCTGTACCTCACAGTCAGAAGACACATTCCAGCCAATCAGCAGCAGACCCTCCCTCCCAGACCCTCCTACCTCCTGGACAGCATCCATTTTAGATTCATTTGGAAGCTGCATTCTTAGTGAGAGGAGGGACAGTGTAGCTGCTGCCGATTTAATAGGGAAATCGATAGCTAGGCTAGTGTATTCAGTGTCCACTACAGTCCTGAAGGACTCATCTGATCTCTGCTGTAAGGACAGCACCCCAAAAAGCCCTTTTTAGGGCTAGAACATCAGTCTGCTTTTTTTCCTGTGTAATTTAATTGCAGTTGCCTGCCTGCCAGCGTGTTTGTCAGGCTCACAGCGTATACTGTGCCCACTTGCCCAGTGCCACCACTCATATCTGGTGTAACAGTAGTGTAGATTTAAAAAAACAACACTTTTTTGACTGTGTTAAATAATAGCAGTCAGTTTCCTTCACACGTGTGCATTTCAGTGCCTGCCTGCCAGGGCACAGTGTCACCCCAGTGCAACTCATATCTGGTGTAACAGTAGTGTAGATTAAATAAACTTTCATGATTCAGATAGAGCATGTAATTTTAAACAATTTTCTAATTTGCTTTTATCACCAATTTTGCTTTGTTCTCTTGGTATTCTTAGTTGAAAGCTTAACCTAGGAGGTTCATATGCTAATTTCTTAGACCTTGAAGCCCACCTCTTTCAGATTGCATTTTAACAGTTTTTCACCACTAGAGGGTGTTAGTTCACGTATTTCATATAGATAACACTGTGCTTGTGCACGAGAAGTTATCTGGGAGCAGACACTGATTGGCTAGACTGCAAGTCTGTCAAAAGAACTGAAAAAAGGGGCAGTTTGCAGAGGCTTAGATACAAGATAATCACAGAGGTTAAAAGTATATTATTATAAATGTGTTAGTTATGCAAAACTGGGAAATGGGTAATAAAGGGATTATCTATCTTTTAAAACAATAAAAATTCTGGTGTAGACTGTCCCTTTAAACGGGGAGTTTGGTCTGTCACTGTGAAGCGGGCGTAACTCTTACGCTACCTGATCGATACAACATCATACCTGATGTTTTAAAGCACGTTATTCCAAACAATTTAGGAATGTTAGGTGATTTATGCCCTTTATGGATTAAAACCAGACTCTGCATCAACTATGTAATTTTCCATGGGAGTTTTGCCATGGATCCCCCTCCCGCATGCCACAGTCCAGGTGTTAGTACCCTTGAAACAACTTTTCCATCACTATTGTGGCCAGAAAGAGTCCCTGTGGGTTTTAAAATTCGCCTGCCTATTGAAGTCTATGGCCTATTTGATGCCTTTGATGCAACTGTTTTAGCCCAAACAATTGGAGAAAGTATATGGAGGTAATTTTTTAATTTTCATTTTTACATACACATTGCTTTTTGACTATGATTTAGGAGAGACTGTTGTAAGTTATTGCAAAAAAACACTCCAGGTTGTTTTCGGCAAGACCTCCTGAGTACACCTATGCCCCCAATGCATAGGTTTGCCAGGATTTTGGGAAGGTTCACTTACAATTGTATGACTTGTAATTTGAGTTGAAAGTGAGGGTATTTTTTCTGATAGGCCTATCTTTAGTTTGGGGGCTATTGCATACCCCAGTTGTATTTATTGCCATGAAAATGTATATATTTGAAATGTTGACACCCCAAGCTATTGTATATGGAGTGCTTTGATGCAAAAGTTTTAGCCCAAACAATTGGAGAAAGTGTAAGTTGGTAATTTTTCAATTTTAATTTTTACACACACATTGCTTTTTGACTATGATTTAGGAGAGACTGTTGTAAGTTATTGCAAAAGAATACTTCAGGTTGTTTTCTGCAATACCTCCTGAGTACACCTATGCCCCCATGCATAGGTTTGCCAGGATTTTGGGAAGGTTATGTTACAATTTTATGACTTGGGATTGTAGTTATTAAAAGTGAGAGTATTTCTTCTGATAGGCCTATCTTTAGTTTGGGGCCTATCACATACCCCAGTTTTATTTATTGCCATGAATGTGCATATTTTTGAAATGTTGACACCCCAAGGTATTGTATATGGTTTGCTTTGATGTCTTTGAAGCAACCGTTTTAGCCAAAAAAAATTGAAGAAAGTGTATGGTGGTAATTTTTCAATTTTCATTTTTACACACACACTGCTTTTTGGCTATGATTTAGGAGAGACTGTTGTAAGTTATTGCAAAAAAATACTTTAGGTTGTTTTCTGCAAGGCACCCTGAGAACACCTATGTCCCCCATGCATAGTTTTGACAGGGGTTTTGGTAAAAAAAAAAAACAGCCCCAATTTTAGAAAAAAGTAATGAAATGTAAAAATCTGGCACAGTAAAAGTAAAAAAAAACAACCAAAAAACAGTAAACATAACCAAAAAACAGCAAATGTATTTATTTTTAAAAAATTGACCATTGTATGGTACCGCTTGAAGCAGTCTCCAATGCAGAGTGCAGTCTTTCCGGGGCAATCAGGACAGTGATATATGGTGCCCCTTCTCTTCCCCCTCTTGGTACATCTTGGACTCTGCATTTTTTTTGTGGTTTCTGCTTTGCGGCAGTAGGGGGGATTTTAAAAATAGAATGGTTAGCCCCAACTCTGCTCTCTCCCATCACCGCCCGGGGAGCAGGTGCATCATGGTACAAAATCCCCGAAATGATCTGGAGCTGAAACTGTAAAAAAGTTTGTTTCATTCCGGGGTTTGCTTTTTTGAACAACAAAAAAGCGTTGTGGGTTGCAATCTGGATTAGGTAAATTGCAACCTTTTTGTACCAGGCCCTTGTCTTTCGCATAATTAGGTAGGGCTGCAGCAGCTGATCAGCCAGATCAACCCCACCCATATGCCGGTTATAAGACTTGATGCACACTGGCTTCCTTATGATCTCAGCTCTGCCACATACAGAGACCGCCACCGTCCTCTCTGTGTGGATGGTGGTTAGAAGGTATAGATCCTTCTTGTCTCTGTACTTAAGTGCCAACAGCTCCACTTGGTGCAGAGCTGAGGTCTCCCCCCTTTGTAGCCAGGTGCATACAAGTTGTCCTGGGAAACCTGTGCAGTTATTTTTAATTGTACCGCAAGCTACTGTATCAAAGCAATACAGTAGCTTGAACAAAAGGACACTTGTATAAAAATTGTCCAAGTACAAGTGATACCCTTTGTTCATTAGGGGTAATATCAGGTCCCAGACAATCTTGCCAGTGGTTCCCATATGTTCTGGGCAACTTGGAGGAGGGTCAAGGTGGCTATCCTTTCCCTCATACATCCGGAAGGTCTGAGTATACCCAGTCTCGCTCTCACAGAGCTTATATACCTTTACCCCATACCTGGAGCGCTTGGAAGGAATATACTGCTTGAATCCCAGCCTTCCCTTATACTTCATCAGGGATTCATCAACGCATATGTTCCTTCCAGGTGTATAAGCCTCTGCAAACCTGGCAGAAAAGTGGGTAATCAGGAGGCAGATTTTATCTATATTTATGCTAGGATTTGCTGTGAAGGGTGGGATATCTGGCCTCTGGAGATTAGGCGTTACCCACTCTTCAGAGGCAATGGCAGCAACACGCCTTCTTCTGGCAGGGGGGCTATCAGCCACAGATACATCACTATCAGTTGAGACTACATCTAATGATGTATCTGAGCATATAGCAGGGTCAAAATTGGGGTCTGAGTCAGACATAGAGGCATCTGACTCTGACGCAAGGATGGCATATGCCTCCTCAGCACTATATGTTTTCTGTGACATTATTGTATCTGTCACAGAAAAACAAATCAAAATTCATTAATTAACTTAATGGCTCTGAAAAGAGCCTTTGGGTTTTTAAAAAATGACAACAAAAAAATGAACCCCTAAAAAAATGCACAGACAGCAAAAAAGTACAGCTATGCTACTGCCAGTGATTTATAGCGATCATTGGCAAGCTAGGGGTTAATGACTCTGGAAATTAAATTAACTAAATGGCTCTGAAAAGAGCCTTTGGGTTATTAAAAAATTACAACAAAAAAATGAACCCCTAAAAAATGCACAGACAGCAAAAAAGTGCAGCTATGCTACTGCCAGTGATTTATAGTGATCACTGGCAAGCTAGGGGTTAATGGCTCTGAAAAGAGCCTTTGGATCTCTAAATTTTTAACAAATAAAAGAAATAAATCTCTCTCTGCTAAAAACAGGTCTCTCTCTCTCTCCAACAAAATCGCAAGTGAGGAGAGGGAGGGAGATCCACACCCATGTTCTATTTGGGACATTTCTGAAGCTGGCCAATGAAATTTACCCCCATCAAACCATATATTTTTGAAAAGTAGACACCCTAGGGTATTTCAAATGCTGGTAATTTAACACTTTCCATGCACTAATTCAACCACCAGATTTTGTCAAACTTTTGGGTAGTCATTTTTTGTGTTATTTTTCACACACATTGTGCTTTAGGCATGCATTCTCAGTTCCTGTTATGTGTTACTGCCAAAGAAGACCCCAATTTGTGTTCAACAACATCTCCTGAGTTCAGTGATACCACCTATGCATAGGTTTGTTGGCTTGTTTTGGGGGTGCAATGCCAAATGTCTGACATGCGTTTGTGATTTTTTTTTTCACATTTAACATATTTTCTTTGCCTATTGTCTTTTTTGGGGGTCTTTTTACATACCCCAATTTATTTGTTTTCCATGAATGTGCATATATTTGAAAAGTTGACACTACAAGGTATTGTATATGGAGTGCTTTGATGCCTTTGATGCAACTGTTTTAGCCCAAACAATTGGAGAAAGTGTATGGAGGTAATTTTTTAATTTTCATTTTTACACACACATTGCTTTTTGACTATGATTTAGGAGAGACTGTTGTAAGTTATTGCAAAAAAACACTCCAGGTTGTTTTCGGCAAGACCTCCTGAGTACACCTATGCCCCCAATGCATAGGTTTGCCAGGATTTTGGGAAGGTTCACTTACAATTGTATGACTTGTAATTTGAGTTGAAAGTGAGGGTATTTTTTCTGATAGGCCGCAAGCTACTGTATCAAAGCAATACAGTAGCTTGAACAAAAGGACACTTGTATAAAAATTGTCCAAGTACAAGTGATACCCTTTGTTCATTAGGGGTAATATCAGGTCCCAGACAATCTTGCCAGTGGTTCCCATATGTTCTGGGCAACTTGGAGGGTTAAGGTGGCTATCCTTTCCCTCATACATCCGGAAAGTCTGAGTATATCCAGTCTCGCTCTCACAGAGCTTATACACCTTTACCCCATACCTGGAGCGCTTGGAAGGAATATACTGCTTGAATCCCAGCCTTCCCTTATACTTCATCAGGGATTCATCAACGCATATGTTCCTTCCAGGTGTATAAGCCTCTGCAAACCTGGCAGAAAAGTGGGTAATCAGGAGGCAGATTTTATACAGCCTATCAAATTGGGGATGCTCCCTAGGGGGGCACAGGCTGTTGTCGCTGAAGTGCATGAAACGCAGAATCATTTCATACCTCTGCCTCGACATACTCTGGGAGAAAATGGGGGTAGAGCAGATGGGGCTACTGCTCCAGTAGGAGCGAACAGAGGGTTTCTTTATGATGCCCATCAGCATAGTCAATGCCCAGAATTTTTTAAATTATGGCACATCGACAGGGGCCCATTGCTGCTTTGCCAAATATGTTTCAGGCTTTGCAGCACGGTACTGATGGGCATATAAATTAGTTTGGGTGACAATGTTCCCCAATACATCATTGCCCAGAAACACCTCCAAAAATGTTAGGGGGCTAAAACCTGCCACATCTATATTTATGCTAGGATTTGCTGTGAAGGGTGGGATATCTGTCCTCTGGAGATGAGGCGTTACCCACTCTTCAGAGGCAATGGCAGCAACACACCTTCTTCTGGCAGGGGGGCTATCAGCCACAGATACATCACTATCAGTTGAGACTGCATCTAATGATGTATCTGAGCATATGGCAGGGTCAAAATTGGGGTCTGAGTCAGACATAGAGGCATCTGACTCTGACGCAAGGATGGCATATGCCTCCTCAGCACTATATGTTTTCTGTGACATTATTGTATCTGTCACAGAAAAACAAATCAAAATTCATTAATTAACTAAATGGCTCTGAAAGAGCCTTTGGGTTTTTAAAAAATGACAACAAAAAAATTAACCCCTAAAAAAATGCACAGACAGCAAAAAAGTGCAGCTATGCTACTGCCAGTGATTTATAGTGATCAATGGCAAGCTAGGGGTTAATGGCTCTGAAAAGAGCCTTTGGATCTCTAAATTTTTAACAAATAAAAGAAATAAATCTCTCTCTGCTAAAAACAGGTCTCTCTCTCCAACAAAATCGCAAGTGAGGAGAGGGAGGGAGATCCACACTGATCAGAGTCAATATTTACAAATATTGACATGATCAGACAAATGGGGTATTTTATTATGATTTTTTTTTTTTGGGGTGGGAGGCTCAGATTGGGTGACCCTAGCTTGCCCCTATGATGAGGTAGGCTAGGGACAACCCCAGAGGCCCCATGATGCACTGGGCATCACCATCTTGGAAGCCTTGTGAAGGGGGAGGGGGGGCTATATAGGGATTTTTATTTTTATTTTTTAACTTTTTTTTTTTTTAATTTTTATTTTAGAACTAATTAAGTGCCTCGACCCATCGAGGCACTTAGCACACAAGCAGAGCATCGGAAGCGTGTCCGATCGCTTCCGATGCTCTGCTGCACTGCCGGGCTCCACGTGGAGCAAAATCAGAAGTGATCAATCCGGTCCCGGCACTCAGGAACAGTATTGCAGGATGCCTGGACATCGAAGCATCCCTGCAATACTGTAAGAGCGCCTGGAAGCGATCTCGATCGCTTCCAGTGCTCAGTTTAGCCAACGATGTACACCATAATCCTCAGGCATTAACTGTATTTTTTTGAGGACGTACGGCGTCGGTCATTAAGGAGTTAAGGACTAAACCATTTTTCAATTACTTACCCTTAAGGACCAGGGCTATTTTACATTTGTGTACGTTTGTGTTTAGCTGTAATTTTCCTCTTACTCATTTACTGTATCCGCACATATTATATATAGTGATGTCGCGAATAGTTCGCCGGCGAATAGTTCCCGGCGAACATAGCATGTTCGCGTTTTCCCCCTATTCCTCATCATTGAGTAAACTTTGACCTTATACCTCACAGTCAGAAGACACATTCCAGCCAATCAGCAGCAGACCCTCCCTCCCAGACCCTCCCACCTCCTGGACAGCATCCATTTTAGATTCATTCGGAAGCTGCATTCTTAGTGAGAGGAGGGACAGTGTAGCTGCTGCTGATTTAATAGGGAAATTGATAGCTAGGCTAGTGTATTCAGTGTCCACTACAGTCCTGAAGGACTCATCTGATCTCTGCTGTAAGGACAGCACCCCAAAAAGCCCTTTTTAGGGCTAGAACATCAGTCTGCTTTTTTTTTTTTTTTCTGTGTAATCTAATTGCACTTGCCTGCCTGCCAGTGTGTGTGTCAGGCTCACAGCGTATACTGTGCCCATTTGCCCAGTGCCACCACTCATATCTGGTGTAACAGTAGCGTACATTTAAAAAAAAAAACACTTTTTTGACTGTGAAATAATAGCAGACAGCTGCCAGTACCCAAGATGGCCGCCAATAAGGCAGATGGGGAGGGTTAGAGAGCTGTTTTGCGGGGGATAAGGGAGGTTGGGGGCTAAGGGGGGATGCTACACCACAGCATATGTAAATATGCTAAAAAAAAATTTAAAAAAATTTAAAAACCTTTTATTTTAGTACTGGCAGACTTTCTGCCAGTACTTAAGATGGCGGGGACAATTGTGGGGTGGGGGAGGGAAGGGAGCTGTTTGGGAGGGATCAGGGGGTCTGATGTGTCAGGTGGGAGGCTTATCTCTATATTAAAGCTAAAATTAACCCTGCAAGCTCCCTACAAACTACCTAATTAACCCCTTCACTGCTAGCCATAATACACGTGTGATGCGCAGCAGCATTTAGCGGCCTTCTAATTACCAGAAAGCAACGCCAAAGTCATATATGTCTGCTATTTCTGAACAAAGGTGATCCCAGAGAAGCATTTACAACCATTTGTGCCATAATTGCACAAGCTGTTTGTAAATAATTTCAGTGAGAAACCTAAAATTGCGAATTTTTTTTTTTTTTTTATAAATTTGATCGCATTTGGCGGTGAAATGGTGACATGAAATATACCAAAATGGGCCTAGATCAATACTTTGGGTTGTCTACTACACTACACTTAAGCTAAAATTAACTCTACAAGCTCCCTACATGCTCCCTAATTAACCCCTTCACTGCTGGGCATAAAACATGTGTGGTGCGCAGTGGCATTTAGCAGCCTTCTTATTACCAAAAAGCAACGCCAAAGCCATATAAGTCTGCTATTTCCGAACAAAGGGGATCCCAGAGAAGCATTTACAACCATTTATGCCATAATTGCATAAGTTGTTTGTAAATAATTTCTGTGAGAAACCTAAATTTTGTGAAAAAGTGAACAATTATTTTTATTTGATCGCATTTGACGGTGAAATGGTGGCAATAAATATACCAAAATGGGCCTAGATCAATACTTTGGGTTGTCTACTATACTATACTTAAGCTAAAATTAACTCTACAAGCTCCCTGCATGCTCCCTAATTAACCCCTTCACTGCTGGGCATAAAACACGTGTGGTGCGCAGTGGCATTTAGCAGCCTTCTAATTACCAAAAAGCAACGCCAAAGCCATATAAGTCTGCTATAATGGCATGCCTGGCACACAGTGTTGGGGCAAGGGTCCATCTGACCACTGATACCTGGTCTGCAAAGCATGGTCAGGGCAGGTATATTACCTACACTGCGCACTGTGAAGCGGGCGTAACCCTTACACTACCTGATCGATACAACATCATACCTGATGTTTTAAAGCACATTATTCCAAACAATTTAGGAATGTTAGGTGATTTATGCCCTTTATGGATTAAAACCAGACTCTGCATCAACTATGTAATTTTCCATGGGAGTTTTGCCATGGATCCCCCTCCGGCATGCCACAGTCCAGGTGTTAGTCCCCTTGAAACAACTTTTCCTTCACTATTGTGGCCAGAAAGAGTCCCTGTGGGTTTTAAAATTCACCTGCCTATTGAAGTCTATGGCGGTTCGCCCGGTTCGCCGGTTCGTGAACTTTTGCGGAAGTTCGCGTTCGCCGTTCGCGAACCCAAATTTTTAGGTTCGCGACATCACTAATTATATACCATTTTTTCTCGCCATTAAATGGACTTTCTAAAGATAGCTTTATTTTCATCATATCTTATAATTTACTATAAAAAAATTATAAAACATGATGAAAAAATGGAAAAAAACACACTTTTTCTAACTCTGACCCCCAAAATCTGTTACACATCTACAACCACCAAAAAACACCAATGCTAAATAGTTTCAAAATGTTGTCCTAAATTTATAAATACCCAATGATTACATGTTCTTTGCTTTTTTTGCAAGTTATAGGGAGATACATAGAAGTAGCACTTTGCTATTTCCAAACCATTTTTTTTTTTAAATTAGTGATAGTTATATTGTAATACTGATATACACACTGGGCTAAACACCAAAGTTGAAGGTACCAGTAATATGCCAAGCAGTACTAACACTAATAAAAGCCAGGTTTTTCGGTCTGTTCTGAAACAACCAACAGGGGGAGGAACAGATCTTGTGAGCAAACACAGATACTCAGAGAGATAAAACGACCGGTTTAGGTAGTGTAATAAATCTGTCTTCACATGTACTCACTTCTATTGAAACTAAGGTGTTGAATTATGGTTTGGGCTTTTGTCCTAATAGTGGTTTTAACCTGTTTGGCACAATAGTCGATGTGAACAGATTTATTAGAAAACTCACTTTACAAAAACATTTTCTAACAAGTGAAAATTACCAAGCTCCTGAACTGGTTGATGATAATACTAATTCTATCTCAATAACTGAATCTGTTATTATAACTTCTAGTATAAGGGATTTCCAAGATATATGTGACATCACTGTGTTAGAGAGTTTACAAGCTGAATCTAATGTGTCTGATGAATCAACACTTGATATACTGCCTAAGTTTAAACAAGCATCCAAGTTCTATCCTCTACAGAGTAGAGGAAAGTCATTGGAACTCTATCATAAGAGAGTAGTTGAAGATTTAACCACACTGTATCATTCTAAAAGACCAGGCAACCACAATTTGTCATTGAGAGAAAAAGAGGCCTTGAGTGCTCTAAAAAATGATGAATCTTTGGTCATCAGAAACTCTGACAAGGGTGGGAGCATGGTTCTTCTAGATAAAGATATGTATACTACTGAAGCAAAAAGACAGTTAGGTGATCCTGCTACATATATGACCTTATCCACTGATCCCACTACCCGATTTCAGAAAGAACTATTGAACTTACTTGAAGATGGAAAACATTTGGATTTACTGGATGATGATACTGTTAAGTATCTATATGTTGACTAACCAGTGGTCCCTATTTTCCACCACCTACCTAAAGTTCATAAGAGCCTCCAAGATGTTAGGGGACATCCAATCGTTTCGGTCATTGGCTCTTTGTTAGAACCACTGTCCGAATGGTTGGACGCCATCTTACAACCTATTGTTTCATCTTTGTATAGTCATATTAGGGACACCACACATGTACTTAAGCTTCTGGATGAAGTTGTTTGGACATCCAATAAGAGCTGGCTTACAATTGATGTGGTGTCCCTATATTCGAGTATACCCTATGATTTGGGTATTCAAGCCATCAGATACTTTTTGGAGTCTTTTTAATCTATGAATGATACCACTGTTGAGTTTATCATCACAGTTACTACTTTTTTACTCAAGCACAATTATTTTGTGCTTGAGGGGGTTTTCTATCTGCAGAAACAGGGCACAGCCATGGGGGCAAAATTTGCCCCCTCATATGCAAATATTTTTATGGGGTGGCTCGAGATTAACTTTGTTTATGCAGATAGAAACCCCTTTGTCAGACATATACAGCTGTACAAACGCTTTATTGATGATTTGTTAATCATCTGGTCCTCTGATGACTCAACAGCTAATAAATTCATAGGCCCCTAGTTATCAAGCCGTCAACCTCAAATATGCTGGAATTCCGCAGCGTATTTGTGGCGAGGCAAATTCGCCTAAGTTATCAAGCCCTACACACCGGCAAAAGTAGAATATAGTGACATAAGCTTCGATCCGCCGGACTCAGTCCAACACAGATTGATTCTTACGTCACTCCAGATGTTCTGAACGCAAGTTCAGCACAATCTGACTACTTTTGCTAGTTATCAAAAAACTAGCAGGTACGCTCTGCACTTTTCCAGCATACCTGGTTTTCAATCCGCCGCCCTGGAGGTGGCGGATCCCATAGGAATCAATGGGAGTCTGACTATAGCGAAAGTTCATGTTCGCTGCTGCCCGACATCCCATTGATTCCTATGGGAAGTGTGTACACCTAACACCCTAACATGTACCCCAAGTCTAAACACCCCTAATCTGCCCCCCCTATACCGCCACAACTAAATAAATGTATTACCCCCTAAACCGCCGCTCCCGGACCCTGCCGCAACTATAATAAACTGATTAACCCCTAAACCGCCGCTCCCGGAGCCCACCGCCACTCTAATAAACTGATTAACCCCTAAACCCCCGCTCCCGGAGCCCGCCGCCACCTACATAATACCTATTAACCCCTATCCTGCCCCCTCTATACCGCCGCCACCTATAATAAATGTATTAACCCCTATCCTGCCGATCCCGTACCCTGCCGCAACTAAATAAATTGTTTAACCCCTAAACCACCGCTCCTGGACCCCGCCGCCACCTATATTAAATGTATTAACCCCTAATCTGCCCCCCCTACACCGTTGACACCTATAATAAATTTATTAACCCCTATCCTGCCCCCCCTATATCGCCGCCATCTATATTAAACTAATTAACCCCTAAACTTAAGTCTAACACGCCCCTAACTTAAATATTATTTTAATAAATCTAAATAAAAATTACTCTTATTAACTAAATTAATCTTATTTAAAACTAAATACTTACCTATAAAATAAACCCTAATATAGCTACAATATTACTAATAATTATATTGTAGCTATTTTAGGATTTATTTTTATTTTACAGGCAAATTTAAATTTATTTTAACTAGGTACAATAGCTATTAAATAGTTAAAAACTATTTAATAGCTACCTATTTAAACTAAAGACAAATTTACCTGTAAAATAAAAACTAACCTAAGTTACAAATACACCTAACACTACACTATCATTAACTAAATTATTCCTATTTAAAAATAAATACTTACCTGTAAAATAAAC
Source organism: Bombina bombina (assembly GCF_027579735.1). Taxonomy (NCBI): domain Eukaryota; kingdom Metazoa; phylum Chordata; class Amphibia; order Anura; family Bombinatoridae; genus Bombina; species Bombina bombina. The sequence continues at coordinate 339,961,786 of NC_069506.1, forward strand.
CCTAAGATAGCTACAATGTAATTAATAATTACATTGTAGCTATTTTAGGATTTATATTTATTTTACAGGTAACTTTGTATTTATTTTAACTAGGTAGAATAGTTATTAAATAGTTATTAACGATTTAATAACTACCTAGCTAAAAGAAATACAAAATTACCTGTAAAATAAATCCTAACCTAAGTTACAATTAAACCTAACACTACACTATCAAAAAATAAATTTAATTAATTAACTACAAATACCTACAATTAAATACAATTAAATAAACTGTTACAAAAAATAAAAAAATATTACAAGATTTTTAATCTAATTACACCTAATCTAAGCCCCCTTATAAAATAACAAAGCCCCCCCAAAATAAAAAAATGCCCTACCCTATACTAAATTACAAAAGTTAACAGCTCTATTACCTTACCAGCCCTTAAAAGGGCCTTTTGCGGGGCATGCCCCAAAGAAATCAGCTCTTTTGCATGGTAAAAAAAAACACGGGGGGCGTGTCCGGGCTATGGCCCAAGATGGCAGCTATTCTGGGAGCTCAGGAATAAGGATATACATCCCGCCGTGTATCTCAAACTATGGAAGCCATCCAGCTGAGTATTTTGTTGCAGGTGACAGTTGAAAGTTTGCTGGAAACGAAAATATAAAGATTTGCATGTTTCTGACCTCCCCAGACCGGGCCGTTGCAGGCTTGGGCGGCCCAGTGTGGGAAAGCCTCCAACCCCCCCCCCCCCGGGGACCCGGGGTCTGAGTGAATAACAGTATGCTTCACTCTTTTCAATCTGTATAATCTTGGAAAAAAGAGTAAGTCTGCACTCTAAGCACAAAATCTTCTTTGACCATGGCAGAGGCACTATACTTCAAGATACAGGCCCTATTTGCCGAGTCTGATCGGCTGATACATAACAGATTTGATCGCCTTATGACACTAGCAGGAACCCCGTGTATTACAGTGGTATACACTGGCTCTGATAAGGCTGAAGACGTGATCAGTGAGGCCCCAGTGGGGGATGGGGTTGCTCTCACTAACTATGGCGCATCAGAAATGAGGCGGCTAGAAATCAGCGCTGCAGACAAAAGTTTGGAGGATGTGAGCGATTCGATGGACCTGCTGGAAAGGGAACTACTGATTTCTGAGATAGAGTCAAGAGAGGACAAAAGGTCCTTCGTCAGTGGATGGGACTCAGTAAAAAATTCTGGCATCTATTTTGGCAAGGACTACTGGGCTGGTGCTGCTGGTGGGGTCGCATATGGGAGAGCGGCCGGCTCCCGGGTGTGTGGCCTGGCTGGTAAGCACGAGCTACAGGCGGCTAGGTATTTGGACTCAGTTGCCGACTCAGAGCTGCAGAAGATCGCTGAACCAGCAAGAGACCCTCAGTACTTCCGTACTCCCATAAGAGTTGGTGTGGGGTGACACTTTCAATGTAATGGCGACTCCGAGATCCACAGGTCCGGTTTCGTAATTTTGTTTTTGAGTTATACACCTCTTGGAGCCCGGGACTGGGACACTCTAATGAGAATTGCAAAATTTGAAGTTGAGGTCCGTGGGATTACAATTCACATCACTGAACTCCCTTTCTCAGTATTAGTTTGGCTTTAGTGTTCCTTTTGAAGGGTGTATATTATTCAGTTCCCATGCCTTTTTAACTTGCCCTCCCCAACTGTAAATTTGAATGTAAGAGCTCTTATTTAGTTGAGCAGGGGTCTCCTCTATATAAATGTACATAACTGATCAGGGGTTGATATTAACATGTGTGGGCTACGAGCTCTCTGACATTCAGACTGAACTTTGCAAAGTAATGTACCTCTTGTCCCAGATACAACTTTTTATTAGATTTATGTAGAAAGGAGGGCGCCCCCTATTTCTCACTCCTAAAAGAACTGGCCTAGATAAGAAATAAGATACATAGTCGTTTAACTGTTAGACCCCTGTGTTCCCAACTTAAGGTCAGCATAGCTTGGTTTAAAGTGCTCTTTTGTTTATTATGTGTAATTGTATGAGGGGAACTGCCTTTCTTTATTCTATTCAGTGCTGGAGTGAGTGAAGTCTGTGAGATAAATGTGATTTCCAAAATGGTCATTGCACTGCATGTATGTTAATTATTTAGATAAATGTTTACCCTTACATATGCCTTCCATCACATCATATCTTGAACACTCTGCAGCAAAAAACCTGTAATCTAGCCTCTTTTAGATGATAGTCCTATGACCTTTGAGAGAGGAGGTTTGGGTTTGAGAGCCCCTTTTAATCAATTAAGCATATGCGACTGTTATGGCTAACTATCCCCATAGATCTATTACATACAGGGGGTTTAGAGCCTGTTATGTTCTTTTAGCTGTATTGTGGCACAGGTTTGCGTTTTTTGTTTTTTTTTTCTTTCTTGTTTCTTTTTTTTTTTTTTTCTTCTTCTTTTTTACATGCTTAGTTGTATGTATGTCCCTGAAAACTGTTTAGAAGCTTAATGCTCTTTGTGCATATATGTTCTGATGTGAATGGTATGGACACACAAAGGCCTACTTTTTATTTAGAACCCTACACGAAAGTTAGGCCGTTTGACTACTACTTGCTAATTCACTTACTGATGTTCAAGCTAACATGTACTTATATAAAAAAGAGGTGCCACTCATGGCTTGTTATATTTTCCTACTGTTTAGGATCTAATATTGATTATGGTCACTAGGACACGCCTTCTGTATAGGATACATGAGAATCAATGTATGTTGATAGGCGTGTTGCCATGACAAATGTAAGAGTTTGTTTCTGTATGCCATTGCTACCTTAATAAAAACTATTTGAAAACAAAAACAAAAAAAACACAATACCACCCCCCAACATTACGACCCACCACCCACATACCCCTACTCTAACCCAAACCCCCCTTAAATAAACCTAACACTACCCCCTGAAGATCTCCCTACCTTGAGTCGTCTTCACCCAACCGGGCACCGATGGACCAAAAGAGGGCATCCGTAGCGGCAGAAGTCTTCATCCTATCCGGGCAGAAGAGGACATCCGGACCGGCAGACATCTTCATCCAAGCGGCATCTTCTATCTTCATCCATCCGAAGAGGAGCGGCTCCATCTTCAAGACCCCCGGCACGGAACATCCTTCTTGACCGACGACCAGAAGACGAATGAAGGTTCCTTTAAGTGACGTCATCCAAGATGGCATCCCTCAAATTCCGATTGGCTGATAGGATTCTATCAGCCAATCGGAATAAAGGTAGGAAAAATCTGATTGGCTGATCCAATCAGCCAATCAGATTCAAGTTCAATCGGATCAGCCAATAGAATGCAAGCTCAATCTGATTGGCTGATTGGATCAGCCAATCCGATTGAACTTGAATCTGATTGGCTGATTCAATCAGCCAATCAGATTTTTCCTACCTTAATTCCGATTGGCTGATAGAATCCTATCAGCCAATCGGAATTCGAGGGACGCCATCTTGGATGACGTCACTTAAAGGAACCTTCATTCGTCGTCTAGTCGTTGGTCAAGAAGGATGTCCCACGCCGGAGGTCTTGAAGATGGAGCCGCTCCTCGTCGGATGGATGAAGATAGAAGATGCCGCTTGGATGAAGATGTCTGCCGGTCCGGATGTCCTCTTTTGGTCCATTGGTGCCCGGTTGGGTGAAGATGATTCAAGGTAGGGAGATCTTCAGGGGGGTAGTGTTAGGTTTATTTAAGGGGGGGTTGGGTTAGAGTAGGGGTATGTGGGTGGTGGGTTGTAATGTTCGGGGGTGGTATTGTGTTTTTTTTAACATGCAAAAGAGCTGATTTATTTGGGGCATGCCCCGCAAAAGGCCCTTTTAAGGGCTGGTAAGGTAATAGAGCTGTTAACTTGTGTAATTTAGTATATGGTTGGGCATTTTTTTTATTTTGGGGGGCTTTGTTATTTTATTAGGGGGCTTAGATTAGGTGTAATTAGATTAAAAATCTTGTAATATTTTTTTATTTTTTGTAACAGTTTATTTAATTGTATTTAATTGTAGGTATTTGTAGTTAATTCATTTAATTTATTTTTTGATAGTGTAGTGTTAGGTTTAATTGTAACTTAGGTTAGGATTTATTTTACAGGTAATTTTTCTTTTAGCTAGGTAGTTATTAAATAGTTAATAACTATTTAATAACTATTCTACCTAGTTAAAATAAATACAAAGTTACCTGTAAAATAAATATAAATCCTAAAATAGCTACAATGTAATTATTAATTACATTGTAGCTATCTTAGGGTTTATTTTACAGGTAAGTATGTATTTTTAAATAGGAATAATTTAGTTAATGATAGTGCGGTGTATTTGTAACTTAGGATAGTTTTTATTTTACAGGTAAATTTGTCTTTATTTTAACTAGGTAGCTATTAAATAGTTATTAACTATTTAATAGCTATTGTACCTAGTTAGAATAAATTTAATAAATCCTAAAATAGCTACAGTATAATTAATAGTAATATTGTAGCTATATTAGGGTTTATTTTATAGGTAAGTATTTAGTTTTAAATAGGATTAATTTAGTTAATAAGAGTAATTTTTATTTAGATTTATTAAAATAATATTTAAGTTAGGGGGTGTTAGGGATAGACTTAAGTTTAGGGGTTAATTAGTTTGATATAGATGGCGGCTGTATAGGGGGGGCAGGATAGGGGTTAATAAATTTATTATAGGTGGCGACGGTGTAGGGGGGGCAGATTAGGGGTTAATACGTTTAATATAAGTGACGGCGGGGTCCGGGAGTGGTGGTTTAGGGGTTAAACAATTTATTTAGTTGCGGCGGAGTATGGAATCAGCAGGATAGGGGTTAATAAATTTATTATAGGTGGCGGTGGCATAGGGGGGGCAGGATAGGGGCTAATAGGTATTATGTAGGTGGCGGCGGGGTCCGGGAGCGGCGGTTTAGGGGTTAATCAGTTTATTAGAGTGGCGGTGGGCTCCGGGAGCGGCGGTTTAGGGCTTAATACATTTATTATAGTTGCGGCGGGGTCTAGGAGCGGCGGTTGAGGGGTTAATAACTTTATTTAGTTGTGGGGGGCTCCGGGGGCACTGGTATAGGGGGTAGAACAGTGTAGTTTAGTGTGGGTGCTTAGTGACAGCTTATCAATAAAGCTGGGAAAAAGCCGAAGAGCAGCGAGATCGGATGAGTGATAACTATCACAGTCCGCTGCTCATCGCCCCGTACTTGGTGCGTGGCTTTTTGACAGCTTTTTTGATAACTTTGGCGAGCGTATTCAGGTCCGCGGTGGCGATGTGAGGCGAGCTTAGGCGGGCGTATTGGGGCCGGCGAAGGCAGGTAAGTAGACACGTTGATAACTAGAGGCCATAGACTATCTTAATGAAAGTGACAATGGAATAAATTTTACTCATGAATGGCATAAAATTGAGATCAATTTTCTGGATGTTACCCTTATGGGTGATGTAAACACAGGTACTATTATCTCCAGATTTTATCGGAAACCTATAGCAGGAAACACCCTTCTACACAGTAACAGTGCCCATCCTAAACACGTTTTTAAGGGCATTGCGAAGGGGCAATTGCTTAGGGCTAGGAGAATTTGCAACAAAGAATCCGACTTTAGACAGGAGAGTTATGAGATCAAACAAAGGTTATTAGAGAGAGGGTACAGTCACAAATTAGTTAATAATGTTGTAGATGAAGTAAGTAAAACAAAGAGAGAGGATGCATTACAAAGTAAACCCTCTAGAAGCATTGACAAGCGTACCTACTTTATAACACAGTATTCATCAGATTACTATGAAGTCTGCAATATCCTTAAAAAGTATTTTCCTATTCTGTATGGGGATAAAAAATTGAAGCCTATTGTGGAAAAAGGCTTCAGATGTGTTTATTCTAGGAACAAAACATTGGGCAGTATTCTTTCCCCTAGTCAGTTACCCTATAAGCAGAGAGCCACTACTTTGCTCACGGTAAATGGCACTTACAAACGTGGAGTATCAAGATGTAAGGCCTGTGACTATCTCACGGAAGGAAAAGTGTTTTATTCATGTGTTACTAATCAGACTTACGAGACCAGTGGTTGTATTAAATGTTCTACACATTTCGTGATTTATCTAATTGAATGCACTGATCATCACCTTCAATACATTGGTATGACCACTAGAGATGTACGAACACGAATACGTGAACATCTTGGTTATATTAAGAATGAGAAAACATGTTCTGAATTATCTAGACATTTTATTGAGGTACACAGAGGTGATGTCAGGTCATTCAAGTGGTCGGGCAGTTGAAGCCATTAGGAGACCATCAAGGGGAGGCGATAAGAATGCTATTTTAGCATGCCAAGAAGCTTTTTGGATTTTTTAGCTCTGTACCCAGACTCCTAATGGCTTCAACTCTGAGTTTGATCTCATCAACCATTGGTGTTGAAAAATATAAATATGTTTCCTTTCATCATTATGAATTTGCCCTTAGCACATGATTATGGTATTTGGTATAGCTACTATTTTGTGAGATGGAGCATTAATTAGGAATAAAGGTTATCTGCTCCTTGATAATTAGAGTGGTAGTTTAGGACATGAGTGCAACTGGTATTTTACGTCAGATTGTTTTCATATAGGATTTATGTTGTTTGAGTTTTATATATCTATCATTGTGCTTTATAATCTTTTGTGCATAAGTATTAAAGGTTTCCTTGATTGACTATCCATTTGGAACGAAACTTGTCTTAGTATGCATATATATATATATATATATATATATATATATATATATATATATATATATATATATATATATATATATATATATATATATATATATATATATATATATTATATTATTTATGATATGCTTTGCTTATGTCATATGGAATCAGGCATGGGTTAGGTCAGAAACCCCTTTACCATGATATGAAGATATATTTCTTGAATGTGATTTATCATTATCCAATATTGTTCTGATGTATTATTATTATTTATTAATTATTTATGTATTTATCTAATTATATAATTATTTGCTATGCACATTTATTTTTGTTAATGATACCATTTATCTATCTTTGCATGTATAAGGCTCTTTCTTGTATTACATTGTCAACCAATTTTATCATGTAATATCTTTATATATAATACTCTTTGGATAGATTCCTCCTCCCTTTTTCCCTATTTTGATATTTTCACTTACTTAATGGGTTAAGCAGGAGTTAATCTGTGCTCCTCAGTAGCCAATGTCTGTGTGGAGTAATACTTTTAAATGCTGCTTGTTTTAGTATCTAGCAGGTCTTAGATTACGGCACTACGCCAAAACTAGTAGGACCATCTGTATCCTGTTTGTTGTGCTGGTGTTACTGGATTTTTATCCTTTTTTGTAATAAAGTTTGAAGAATTTGTTATCTGCAAAGAGACTCTTTTCATCCTTTTTTTGTATAACACTGATATCTGTCAGGAATCCCTGAATATCCCTTGACATGTATATATTTTTTTTAGTAGACATCCTAAAGTATTGATCTAGGCCCATTTTGGTATATTTCATGCCACTATATTACCGCCAAAAGCGATCCAATAAAAAAATGTTAACTTTTTCACAAACTGCTTCTCTGGGATCCCCTTTGTTCAGAAATAGCAGACATATATGGCTTTGGCATTGATTTTTGGTAATTTGAAGGCCGCTAATTGCTGCTTCGCACCACACTTGTATTATGCCCAGCAGTGAAGGGGTTAATTAGGTAGCTTGTAGGGTTAATTTTAGCTTTAGTGTAGAGATCAGCCTCCCACCTGACACATCCCACCCCCTGATCCCTCCCTGACCCCTCTCAAACAGCTCTCTTCCCTCCCAACCTCTCAATTGTCACAGCCATCTTAAGTACTGGCAGAAAGTCTGCCAGTATAAAAATAAAGTTTTTGTTGTTTTTGTTTTGTTTTTTATATATTTATGAATTGTAAGTTTCCCTTATTACCCCCCCAACCTCCCTGATCACCCCAAACATCGCTCTAAGCCTCCCCCCTCAACCTATTGGCCACCATCTTAGGTACTGACAGCTGTCTGCCAGTACCCAGTTTGGTTACAAAGTTGCCCTTTTTTTTGGAAAAAAATAAAATTCCTTATTTTCTGTAGTGTAGCTTCCCCCCTTCAATTCCCTCCCCCCTCTGCCTCCCAGATCCCTTTCTAAAAATGTTTTCCCTTTACCCTCTCCCTCTTTTGGCTGCGCTGTGTTCTGTGCAAGTGTGCATTATTTGTTCACTGTGCGCTCACGTGCACACGCTCCCGAGACCCGCCCCCCCGCCTCTTTGCACGCTTACAGACATGATCTGTTACACACACCGGTGATGGCCCGCCCACCCGCCTCTCTGCTATTGCACCCATGGACGATCAGACCACCGTTGTCCAATGCAGAGAGGGCCACAGTGTAACTGCATCAGTAACAAGAACACGAATGGCGAATCATTGTTCATCCATCTGAGCAGCTATCACTGCCGGAAAATCTGATCAACCTGGTGCTTGCCATTTTCTCGAAAGAGGTCACAGAGTTAATTATCTCAGATTCATCATTATCGATCATATTCCACAACCTCGAAGAGGAGGCAATCAGGGAAAGATCCTCCTACAAAAGAAAGCTTGATGGATCTTTGAATTAGGAACTCTCATTCCCAGGGGACTTAATACCCACTCATGATGGCAAGGCTTCCTGTAACATACTGAGTGAACTTTACTCCTGTATATTTTGAGTCATAATTCCTTATGACTACGTATCTGCCCTTTTGCCTATTTTTGCCTTTTTTGACATTTAATCCTTTAGGTTTATTTTTATTTTTGCTCATTTTGTTTTTCATTTTTATTTTTCACTTTGAGTTTTTCCGACGTCTCCCCTCCTTTTTTTGATTCTTCATATCAAAGAAGCAGCTATAATATGAAAGTCTATAGTCTCATGGAATTGTTTGCATTTTTTTCTTCCTATATATCATTTTTTATATGACTTTTTTAACATATGAGTTTTTTATATATATATATATATATATATATATATATATATATATTTGTTGGATATAGCACCATAATGCTTAGCATTCTTTCTGTAGCCGCTTTAGACCCACTTATGGTTATTAAAAATCATTTCCTCCTAAACATAAATACAATCTTTTTTACATGCTGTTTTCCATTATCAAGATGAATTGTTTTTGAAAAGTTGTTTCTAATTAGATGACGATATATCCTCCTGTATATAAATAATCTGATATTATCTGTTTTAGCTTATTCACATTCACTGATCACACATTATACTTGACACTTCATGCATGCCAATTGATCTCTGATTAGCCCCACTGACTCTGGCTATTCAGTTGTTATATCTTTATATGTCTTTATTTTTATTTTTTATTTTTGGTGTAACAGTTGATATCACTATGAGGTTAGTCTATTTGATTGATTATATCTTTTTGACGAAGTGCATCTTACGTAGCCACTATGGGCGTCATTGATAACAGTTCTTATGATTAATGGTTATCACACATATCCTTAGCACTGTAAATGTTTTTAACTTGTGGTTGATATACAACAGTATAATTATTGCTTCTTTGTATTGGGGACTGATACTTATATGTTACACTTTTAGACCTGCCTCTGGACAGATGGGGGTGTTAATATGAGTATAAGTTCATTGAAGACTTGATGCATACCAGTTGGGATGTATATGACACATTAGCTCTCACAATCTTTTACATTGTGACATTTGATTCGGGAGAATATTATACACTCTGCAATGTTTTGCTGTTTTGTGTAAGTTGACCGATGTTTCTCACGTCCCTATGGGCGGATGCTAAATGATTGGCTGTTATTAAAATTGCACCCACACCGGCGAGTAGTACAAACTTACTTGGGCTTGCTGATAACTAGCTGTCATAGGATATTTTTATTGAGACATATGTTTGACATGCTGTATGTTTATCAATGGTAAGGCACTTTTATGCTGTATGAGTTTTGCGATGTTTCATATTGAACGTTTTTACAATTAGCAGTGGATGGATATGCTCCATATAAGCGTGGGTGAACTGACAACAATAACCATGGATTCGTCCTTGGTGATAGATTTTTACACACCCTTATGGGCGGTTGTTACATGATTGGTTGCTATGGTCTTATGCTATGTGTGCATTGTTGTGATTCACGGACAATCTACGATCACAGCTTAAAATGCTTGGTCCTTTGGATAGTTCAGATGTGGGGCTAAGAAGGAGTTTTTTGGGGCATGTTAGGAGCTAATTTACATTTAAAATGAAGAATTTTTGATGTTAGGCTCATCAGTAGTGATGTCACGAATTGTTCGCCAGTGAATAGATCCCGGTGAACATAGCTTGTTCGCGTTCGCAACGGCGGGCGAACATATGCGATGTTCGATCTGCCCCCTATTCGTCATCATTGAGTAAACTTTGACCCTATATCTCACAGTCTGCAGACACATTCCAGTCAATCAGCAGCAGACCCTCCCTCCCAGACCCTCCCAGCTCCTGGACAGCAGCCATTTTAGATTCATTCGGAAGCTGCATTCTTAGTGAGAGGAGGGACAGTGTAGCTGCTGCTGATTTAATAGGGAAATTGATAGCTAGGCTAGTGTATTCAGTGTCCACTACAGTCCTGAAGGATTCATCTGATCTTTGCTGTAAGGACAGCACCCCAAAAAGCCCTTTTTAGGGCTAGAACATTAGTCTGTTTTTTTGTTTTTTTTTCCTGTGTAATCTAATTGCAGTTGCCTGCCTGCCAAGCCACTTGCCCAGTGCCACCACTCATATCTGGTGTAACAGTAGTGTAAATTTAAAAAAAACAAAACTTTTTGACTGTGAAACATCAGTCTGCTAGTGTAATCTAATTGCAGTTGCCTGCCTGCTAGCGTGTGTGCCAGGCCCACTTGCCCAGTGCCACCACTCATATCTGGTGTAACAGTAGTGTAAATTTAAAAAAAAAAACTTTTTTGACTGTGAAACATCAGTCTGCTAGTGTAATCTAATTGCAGTTGCCTGCCTGCCAGCGTGTGTGCCAGGCCCACTTGCCCAGTGCCACCACTCATATCTGGTGTAACAGTAGTGTAAATTTAAAAAAAACCCAACTTTTTTGACTGTGAAACATCAGTCTGCTTGTGTAATCTAATTGCAGTTGCCTGCCTGCCTGCCAGCGTGTGTGCCAGGCCCACTTGCCCAGTGCCACCACTCATATCTGGTGTAACAGTAGTGTAAATTTAAAAAAAAAAAAACTTTTTTGACTGTGAAACATCAGTCTGCTAGTGTAATCTAATTGCAGTTGCCTGCCTGCCAGCGTGTGTGCCAGGCTCACAGCGTATACTGTGCCCACTTGCCCAGTGCCACCACTCATATCTTGTTTAATAGTAGTGTAAATGTACATTTAAAACAAAAAAAACTTTTTGGACTGTGAAACATCAGTCTGCTTTTTTGTGTCAGGCTCACAGCGTATAATGTGCCCACTTGCCCAGTGCCACCACTCATATCTTGTTTAATAGTAGTGTAAGTGTACATTTAAAAAAAAAAAAAAAACTTTTTGGACTGTGAAACATCAGTCTGCTTTTTTGTGTCCGGCTCACAACGTATACTGTGCCCACTTGCCCAGTGCCACCACTCATATCTTGTTTAATAATAGTGTAAGTGTACATTTAAAAAAAAAAAAACTTTTTGGACTGTGAAACATCAGTCTGTTTTTTTGTGTCAGGCTCACAGCGTATACTGTGCCCACTTGCCCAGTGCCACCACTCATATCTTGTTTAATAGTAGTGTAAGTGTACATTTAAAAAAAAAATGACAGGCAGGGGCAGGCCACCCCGCAGGTGCCATCGTGGTCGTGGTGCTGTGATTCCCTTTGGCCCTAGAATAATGCCCAGTGTTCAGAGGCAACGTACCATGAACTCGAAAAGTTCTGAGGACATAGTTGACTTTTTAACACAGGACACCCAATCTTCTATAGCTTCCGCTCCGAACCTTGACGCACCATCCTCCTCCAGCTTATCTTCGGGCACCTCTCAAGTTACCACTCGCCCGCCTGCCGCCACCACCAACACTAGCACCACAGCCGCTTCACTTGATCTGTCAGAGGAGTTATTTACACATCATTTGGAAGAAATGAGTGATGCGCAACCATCATTGACAGAGGATGTAGATAACAGTGATATGTCTCAGTCAGGCAGCATTACAAACATGGACGTACGGTGTGATGATGATGATGTTTTACCCACTGCTGCTTCCTTTGTTGATTTGTCAAATACAAGTGAAGAGGTTGATGATGACGATGCGTCACGTGGGTGCCCGCTAGAAGAGAAGAAGAACAGGGGGAAAGTTCAGATGGGGAGACAGAGAGGAGGAGACGAGTTGGAAGCAGGCGGAGGTCGTCGCAAGGAGCTAGTGGCACAGTCAGACAGCATGCATCGGCACCCGGGGTCAGCCAGACAGCACGCCAATCAACACATGCTGTTGCCACCACCAGAATGCCGTCATCGCAGAGCTCAGCAGTGTGGCATTTTTTGTGTGTGTCTGCCTCTGACAACAGCGATGCCATTTGCAACCTGTGCCAAAGAAACTGAGTTGTGGGAAGTCCAACACCCACCTAGGTACAACTGCTTTGCGAAGGCACATGATCGCACATCACAAACGCCTATGGGATCAACACATGAGTACAAGCAGCACACAAACTCAAAGCCGCCATCCTCCTCCTGGTCCAGCATCTTCAGCCACGTCAACCACTGCTGTCCTCCTTGCCCCCTCTCAACCATCCACCACTCTGTCTCTCTTCCGGAGCATTTCCTGCTCATCTGCCCACAGTCTGTCAAGGACATGTTTGAGCGTAAGAAGCCAATGTCACAAAGTCACCCCCTTGCCCGGCGTCTGACAGCTGGCTTGTCTGAACTCTTAGCCCATCAGCTTTTACCATACAAGCTGGTGGAGTCTGAGGCATTCAAAAAATGTGTAGCTATTGGGACACCGCAGTGGAAGGTACCCGGCCGAAATTTCTTTGCACAAAAGGCAATCCCCAACCTGTACTCGATTGTGCGAAAGGAAGTAATGGCATGTCTGGCACACAGTGTTGGGGCAAGGGTCCATCTGACCACTGATAGCTGGTCTGCAAAGCATGGTCAGGGCAGGTATATCACCTACACTGCACATTGGGTAAATCTGCTGACGGCTGCCAAGCATGGAATGCATGGCTCTGCAGAGGAGTTGGTGACACCGCCACGACTTGCAGGCAGGCCTGCTGCCACCTCCTCTACTCCTCCTACTCCATCCTCTTCCATAACTTTCTCGGCTGAGTCCTCTTCTGCTGCTGCGTCTTGCTCCACATCAACGGCCTGATAGGGGACGTAACAGGGATTACACTGATAGGAATAGTACAACTTAACACACCTTATAATAACGCAGAGAGAGGCAACGCAGAGAGAGGAGTCTGAAGAAGAGGAGTCAGAGGAGGAAGGTGGCTTTGAGGAGGTGGAAGACCAAACACAGCAGGCGTCCCAGAGGGCTTGTTGTCACCTTTCGGGGACCCTTGGTGTTGTACGTGGCTGGGTGGAGGAAGAGACCTTCAATGACATCAGTGAGGACAAGGAACGGGACATGGCTAACTTGGTATCCAACCTTGTGCAAATGAGGAGTTTGCGGTTGTGCAAATGGACTGTTTGCGGTTGTTTGCGGTGTGTTAAAGGGACAGTCTAGGCCAAAATAAACTTTCATGATTCAGATAGAGCATGTAATTTTAAACAATTTTCAAATTTACTTTTATCACCAATTTTGCTTTGTTCTCTTGGTATTCTTAGTTGAAAGCTTAACCTAGGAGGTTCATATGCTAATTTCTTAGACCTTGAAGCCCACCTCTTTCAGATTGCATTTTAATAGTTTTTCACCACTAGAGGGTGTTAGTTCACGTATTTCATATAGATAACACTGTGCTCATGCACGAGAAGTTATCTGGGAGCAGGCTAGACTGCAAGTCTGTCAAAAGAACTGAAAAAAGGTGCAGTTTGCAGAGGCTTAGATACAAGATAATCACAGAGGTTAAAAGTATATTATTATAAATGTGTTACTTATGCAAAACTGGCAAATGGGTAATAAAGGGATTATCTGTCTTTTAAAACAATAAAAATTCTGGTGTAGACTGTCCCTTTAAACGGGGAGTTTGGTCTGTCACTGTGAAGCGGGCCTAACCCTTACACTACCTGATCGATACAACATCATACCTGATGTTTTAAAGCACGTTATTCCAAACAATTTAGGAATGTTAGGTGATTTATGCCCTTAATGGCTTAAAAACAGACTCTGCACCAACTATGTAATTTTCCATGGGAGTTTTGCTATGGATCCCCCTCCGGCATGCCACAGTCCAGGTGTTAGTCCCTTTGAAACAACTTTTCCATCACTATTGTGGCCAGAAAGAGTCCCTGTGGGTTTTAAAATTTGCCTGCCTATTGAAGTCTATGGCGGTTCGCCCGGTTCGCCCGTTCGGGAACAATTGCGGAAGTTCGTGTCTGCCATTCGCAAACGCAAAATTTTAGGTTCGCGACATCACTACTCATCAGCACTTTCACATTATGAACGTTTTGCACACGTTCCTTGCTTTTGCACACCATGTTTTGTGATTGGTACCCTCACAGGGGGAGTGTTTTATCTACCCTATTCAAGTTTTGAAATTGCACATTACTTGTTTGTCTGAAGAAGGGATAGGTTATATCCCGAAACATCACTAAAATAAAGAAAAATGACTTTAACCAAGATGACTACAGACCAGTGAGTGCTTATTGCAAACATATATATGTCATTCATGGGCCTGGAACTGATTTGTAGATTGCATTTAGTTTCACACAGGGTTAAGCATACACATCTTGTACCATATGATGCTAATGTCCATGTATACACTTTAATTAACTGTATTAATAGTGCGCTGGTATTACACACTGGAGAGCAAGTATTGCTTTTGTGAAATCGATATTTAGTGCTCCACTAGTAATATGGCCCTAAATTACTAGTATATTTTCACTAGTATATTATAGTTCATTCTTTCCTGCTTTGCTTTAGCATTTTCTTCCTATGTGTGTGGGCTTTCACCGCAGCCAATCGGCTGCCTAACCTAGGGTTGTCACCGGTCTGGGAATGACCTGAAGAGTTCGGGTTTCCATTTCTGTCAACATACTGCACATGCCTACAGTTATTTCTCTCTGCGTGTGTGTGTATTTTTGTTGTAGTGTGTTGGAGTGTCGGAGTGTGTCTGCGTGTATAAGCGTCTTTTTGTGAGAGAGAGTGTGCTTTTGTGTTTGTCATTGTCTTTTTATGAGTGTAAGTCTGTGTGTGAAAGAGCGAGTGTGTGCAAGAGCTATAGGGGTAGATTTATTAATGGTTGAAACTGAGAGGTCATGATTCGCTGTAGCGAATCATGTCTGCTCAACCTCTCTAAATTTTGACAGCATACACTGTTGACATTTAACATTAAACAAGCATTTCTTGTGAAATGCTTGTGCAATGCATTCGCCTGCACACTTGCTGCCAATCGGCCACTAGCAGGGGATGTCAATCATTCTGATCATATCAGATTGGGATGATTTCAGTCCGCCACCTATAAGATTTCAGGCGAATATGAAACTTTAGGCGTAGAAAGCAGTATCTGCTGCTTAATAAATCTACCCCTAAGTGTCTTTGTGTGTGTGTGTCTTTATGTATTTGTGAGAGCATGTGTGTGAGCGAGAGAGCGAGAGAGAGAATATGTGTGAGAGTGTGTGTGTCTTTATGTATTTGTGAGAGTGTGTGTGTGTGAGAGAGAGAGCGAGAGACAGAATATGTGTGTGAGAGTGTGTGTATGTGTGTCTTTATGTATTTGTAAGAGCGTGTGTGTGAGAGAGCAAGAGAGAATGTGTGTTTGTGTGTGTCTTTGTGTATTTGTGAGAATGTGTGTGTGTGAGAGAGAGAGCGAGAGAAAGAATATGTGTGAGAGTGTGTATATGTGTCTTTATGCATTTGTGAGAGCGCGTGTGAGAGTGTGTGTATGTGTCTTTATGTATTTGTGAGAGCGCGTGTGTGAGAGCGCACGTGTGTGAGAGCGCGAGAGAGACAATGGGGGGTAGTTATCAAGCCGTCAACTTTTCTGACTTCGCCGGCCCAATACGCCCGCCTAAGCTCGCCTACCTTCGCCGCCGCAGACCTGAAAAAATACGCCTAAGTTATCAAAAAAAGCTGTCAAAAAGCCGCGGGGCGATGAGCAGCGGACTGTGAGAGTTATCACTCATCCGATCTCGCTGCTCTTCGGCTGTTTGACAGCTTTCTTGCTAGCCTGTCACTAAGCACTCACACTAAACTGCACTGTTCTACCCCCTATACCGGCGCCCCCGGAGCCCCCCGCAACTAAATAAAGTTACTAACCCCTAAACCGCCGCTCCTAGACCCTGCCGCAACTATTAAAAATGTATTAACCCCTAAACCGCCGCTCCTAGACCCCGCCGCAAGTCTTATAAATGTATTAACCCCTAAACCGCCGCTCCCGGACACCGCTGCCACCTACATTATACCCAGTAACCCCTATCCTGCCCCCCCTACACCGTAGCCCTCTGTAATAAAGTTATTAACCCCTATCCTGCTGATCCCGCACCTCGCCGCAAATAAAAAAATAGTTTAACCCCTAAACCGCCGCTCCCTGAACCCGCCGCAACCTATATTAAATTTATTAACCCCTATCCTGCCCTCCACTACACCGCCGCCACTGTAATAAAATTATTAACCCCTAAACCTAAGTCTAACACTAACCCTAACACCCCCTAACTTAAATATTAATTAAATACATCTAAATCATATTTATATTATTAACTAAGTTAATCCTATTTAAAACTAAATACTTACCTATAAAATAAACCCTAATATAGCTACAATATAAATAATAATTATATTGTAGCTATCTTAGGATTTATTTTTATTTTACAGGTACCTTTCAATTTATTTTAACTAGGTACAATAGCTATTAAATAGTTATTAACTATTTAATAGCTTACCTAGCTAAAATAAAGAGAAATTTACCTGTAAAATAAATCCTAACCTAAGTTACAATTACACCTAACACTACACTATACTTTAATAAATTATTCCTATTTAAAACTAAATACTTACCTGTAAAATAAACCCTAAGATAGCTATAATGTAATTAATAATTACATTGTAGCTATTTTAGGATTTATATTTATTTTACAGGTAACTTTGTATTTATTTTAGCTAGTTAGAATAGTTATTAAATAGTTATTAACTATTTAATAACTACCTAGCTAAAAGAAATACAAAATTACCTGTAAAATAAATCCTAACCTAAGTTACAATTAAACCTAACACTACACTATCATTAAATTAATTAAATAAACTACCTACAAATAACTACAATTAAATACAATTACATTAACTAAATAAAGTACAAAAAATAAAAAAAGCTAAGTTACAAAAAATAAAAAAAATAAGTTACAAACATTTAAAAACATATTACAACAATTTTAAGCTACTTACACCTAATCTAAGCCCCCTAATAAAATAACAAACCCCCCCAAAATAAAAAAATGCCCTACCCTATTCTACATTAAAAAA
The DNA here is from genome assembly GCF_027579735.1 of Bombina bombina. NCBI lineage: Eukaryota > Metazoa > Chordata > Amphibia > Anura > Bombinatoridae > Bombina > Bombina bombina. The sequence continues at coordinate 339,979,334 of NC_069506.1, forward strand.
GTTCAAAGCTCTTTTACCTTACCAGCCCTTAAAAGGGCCTTTTGTGGGGGCATGCCCCAAAGTTCAGCTCTTTTGCCTGTAAAAGAAAAATACAACCCCCCCCAACATTAAAACCCACCACCCACATACCCCTAATCTAACCCAAACCCCCCTTAAAATAACCTAACACTAATCCCCTGAAGATCATCCTACCTTTAGTTGTCTTCACTCAGCCGAGTCACTGATGGAACTGAAGAGGACATCCGGACCGGCAGAAGTTATCCTCCAAGGGGCGCTGAAGAAATCTTCCATCCGATGAAGTGATCCTCCAAGCGGCGCTGAAGAAATCTTCCATCCGAGCGAGGTCATCTTCCAAGAGGCGCTGAAGAAGTCTTCTATCCGGGCGAGGTCATCTTCGAAGCCGGGTCTTGAATCTTCATCCCGCCGACGCGGAACATCCTTCTTTCCCGACGAACTACCGACAAATGAAGGCTCCTTTAAGGGACGTCATCCAAGATGGCGTCCCTTCAATTCCGATTGGCTGATAGGATTCTATCAGCCAATCGGAATTAAGGTAGGAAAAATCTGATTGGCTGATAGAATCAGCCAATCAGATTCAAGTTCAATCCGATTGGCTGATCCAATCAGCCAATCAGATTGAGCTCGCATTCTATTGGCTGATCAGAACAGCCAATAGAATGCAAGCTCAATCTGATTGGCTGATTGGATCAGCCAATCGGATTGAACTTGATCCGGGATCTACTCTTCTTCCCGGATAGGATGAAGACTTTGGACCCTCTTCTGGACTTCTTCAGCCGTCGGATGATGGATGTCTAGCCCCCGCTTGGGTTGGATGAAGATTTTGGAGCCAGGACGGATCGGTGATACCTGGTGAGGTGAAGACAAGGTAGGAAGATCTTCAGGGGCTTAGTGTTAGGTTTATTTAAGGGGGGTTTGGGTTAGATTAGGGGTATGTGGGTGGTGGGTTGTAATGTTGGGGGGGGGTATTGTATGTTTTTTTTTACAGGCAAAAGAGCTGAATTTCTTGGGGCATGCCCCGCAAAGGGCCCTGTTCAGGGCTGGTAAGGTAAAAGAGCTTTTAACTTTAGTAATTTAGAATAGGGTAGGGCATTTTGTTATTTTGGGGGTCTTTGTTATTTTATTAGGGGGCTTAGAGTAGGTGTAATTAGTTTAAAATTGTTGTAATATTTTTCTTATGTTTGTAAATATTTTTTTATTTTTTGTAGCTTAGTTCTTTTTTATTTTTTGTACTTTAGTTAGTTTATTTCATTGTAGTTATTTGTAGGAATTGTATTTAATTTATTTATTGCTAGTGTAGTGTTAGGTTTTATTGTAGGTAATTGTAGGTATTTTATTTAATTAATTTAATGATAGTATAGTGTTAGGTTTAATTGTAACTTAGGTTAGGATTTATTTTACAGGTAATTTTGTATTTATTTTAACTAGGTAACTATTAAATAGTTCTTAACTATTTAATAGCTATTGTACCTGGTTAAAATAATTACAAAGTTGCCTGTAAAATAAATATTAATCCTAAAATAGCTACAATGTAATTATAATTTATATTGTAGCTATATTAGGATTTATTTTACAGGTAAGTATTTAGCTTTAAATAGGAATAATTTATTTAATAAGAGATAATTAATTTTGTTAGATGTAAATTATATTTAACTTAGGGGGGTGTTAGTGTTAGGGTTAGACTTAGCTTTAGGGGTTAATACATTTATTAGAATAGCGGTGAGCTCCGGTCGGCAGATTAGGGGTTAATAATTGAAGTTAGGTGTCGGCGATGTTAGGGAGGGCAGATTAGGGGTTAATACTATTTATTATAGGGTTAGTGAGGCGGATTAGGGGTTAATACATTTATTATAGTAGCGGTGCGGTCCGCTCGGCAGATTAGGGGTTAATAAGTGTAGGCAGGTGGAGGCGACGTTGAGGGGGGCAGATTAGGGGTTAATAAATATAATATAGGGGTCGGCGGTGTAAGGGGCAGCAGATTAGGGGTACATAGGGATAATGTAAGTAGCGTCGGTTTACGGAGCGGCAGATTAGGGGTTAAAAATAATATACAGGGGTCAGCGATAGCGGGAGCGGCAGATTAGGGGTTAATAAGTGTAAGGTTAGGGGTGTTTAGACTCGGGGTACATGTTAGGGTGTTAGGTGCAGACGTAGGAAGTGTTTCCCCATAGCAAACAATGGGGCCGCGTTAGGAGCTGAACGCTGATTTTTTGCTCAAACAGCCCCATTGTTTCCTATGGGGGAATCGTGCACGAGCACGTTTTTGAGGCTGGCCGTGTCCGTAAGCAACTCTGGTATCGAGAGTTGAAGTTGCGTTAAAAATGCTCTACGCTCCTTTTTTGGAGCCTAACGCAGCATTTTTGTGGACTCTCAATACCAGAGTTATTTTTATGGTGCGGCCAGAAAAAAGGCAGCGTTAGCTACGCGGGTCGTTACCGACAAAACCCTTAATAATATAAATATGATTTAGATGTATTTAATTAATATTTAAGTTAGGGGGGTGTTAGGGTTAGTGTTAGACTTAGGTTTAGGGGTTAATAAATTTATTACAGTGGCGGCGGTGTAGGGGGGGCAGGATAGGTGTTAATAAATTTAAGATAGGTTGCGGCGGGTTCAGGGAGCGGCGGTTTAGGGGTTAAACTATTTATTTATTTGCAGCGAGGTGCGGGATCGGCAGGATAGGGGTTAATAACTTTATTACAGAGGGCGGCGGTATAGGGGGGGCAGGATAGGGGTTAATAGGTATAATGTAGGTGGCGGTGGGCTCCGGGAGCGGCGGTTTAGGGGTTAATAGGGATAGAGTAGCTTGCGGTGGGCTCCGGGAGCGGCGGTTTAGGGGGTAATACATTTATTTAGTTGCGGCGGTGTAGGGGGACAGATTAGGGGTGTTTAGACTCGGGGTACATGTTAGGGTGTTAGGTGTAGACAGCTCCCATAGAAATCAATGGGATGTCTGGCAGCAGCGAACTTGTACTTTCGCTATGGTCAGACTCCCATTGATTCCTATGGGATCCGCCGCCTCCAGGCTGGCGGTTTGAAAACCCGGTATGCTGGGCCGTAAAAGTGCCGAGCGTACCTGCTAGTTTTTTGATAACTAGCAAAAGTAGTCAGATTGTGCCGCACATCTGGAGTGATGTAAGAATCGATCTGTGTCGGACGGAGTCCGGCGGATCGAAGTTTATGTCACAAAATTCTACTTTTGCCGGTCTTTAGCCTTTGATAACTAAGGCGAATCAGCCTCGCCACAAATACGCTGCGGAATTCCAGCGTATTTGAGGTTGACGGCTTGATAACTAGGCCCCAATATGTGTGTGAGAGTGTGTGTGTATGTGTGTGTATTTATGTATTTGTGAGAGCGTGTGTGTGAGCGCGAGAGAGACAATATGTGTGTGAGAGTGTGTGTGTCTTTATGTATTTGTGAGAGCGTGTGTGTGAGAGAGCGAGAGAGAGAATATGTGTGTGAGTGTGTGTGTCTTAATGTATTTGTAAAAACGTGTGTGTGTGTGAGAGAGAGAGAGCGAGAGACAGACTATGGGGCATATGTATCAAGTTCCGAATGGAGCTTGATGCCCTGTGTTTCTGGCGAGGCTGCAGGCTCGCCAGAAACAGCAGTTATGAAGCAGCGGTAACAAAGACCGCTGCTCCATAACCTGTCCGCCTGCTCTGAGCAGGCGGACACACATCGCCGGAAATCAACCCGATTGAGTACGATCGGGTTGATTGACACCCCCCTGCTGGCGGCCTATTGGCCGCGAGTCTGAAGGGGGCGGCGTTACACCAGCAGCTCTTGTGAGCTGCTGGTGCAATGCTGAATATGGCAAGCGTATTGCTCGACGTATTCAGCGAGGTCTGTCGGACCTGATCTGCAAAGGGAGCTTTGGCTAATATTGAGATATTTGGAACTTAGCATCCTAGGTTACTACCTATATACCCTGTCAGCATAGCTAAAAAAAATAAATGGAGTCTAGTAATATTTTATGCAGTTCAACATATTAGTATATCATGTGGACTCAGGTTAGTACCTACCATGATAGTTGAATATTTTGTGAGTGAGAACATGGGAAACCCTAGAAATAAAGATATTATCATAGTAAGACACTTCCCAAACTTTCACAGTTAAAAGAAAACAGACTGTGATACATATAAGATAAACTAGGGTAGGGTAATTTATTTATTGTAGATGTCTAAACATATGCTATCTTAACTTTATTAAAATTATATGGAAGATAGGGCAATATGTATACATCCCGAATCTATTAGATAGTGTGCAAACTTCACTGAAACAGATGGGTGGTGTGTCAGATAGGCAACGAGTTTCATGGGAATTGTTGCATGCTAACTGTTTAAAGGCCCATTGGTGAGAAATTAGGGTAATTCAACTGACAAAGGAAGAGAAGGGGATTTTAAAGTGAGCTAATGATGTAATAATATAGCTATTCAAAGGCTCATGAGAAAACAGTAAGCATATAGACAAAGGGGTTATTAGATGTGTAGTAGACTCCCTAAGAAAAAAAAAAAAAATATCCTCAGGATTAACAGGGTAGCAGAGGTCAATGGTCACTATCCAATACTCTAGCCACGTGGTAGTAATATATCATATAAAAATGTTGGTGCAGCTTCTTGTACTGAAAACTTTCTCACCGTTGAGAACACGCTAAACTGCCTATAAATACCCCTCTAGTGAGTGTTAGTATAAACTTGGGATATCTAGCACCTATTCTCTGTGATAAGTGTAGGTAATATAAATTCCAATCAGCCCACATTTAGTAAGCTAGCTTAGTGTACATAGACTGCGATTAGATATTAGCCTGAGTATATACATATATAGAGTGATCCCCTTAAGAAGAAAAATACTTCTGGTGGGTATAACATTGTCCCCCCAACATTAAAAGTGTAAGAAAAAAAATAAGTACGGTTATGAGGTTAGCAAGCATCATCAAACAGCATTCAACTTAGGGTATGGACAGGAAACTTATTGTAAAATGAGCACAGTCTCATGTATTTTAGCGGTTATGAAAGTCAACCAGCACTAAAATAAGCATAGGGGGGAGGGGTTCAAGATATAATAGAGCCCACAATAAAAGCTCCTGTTGTGAGTTATGTAGGCTAGGAATAAATATAGATATAGGTCCTGGAGTGTGGGAAATGAGTAATGTGATGTAAAATACTGAGAAAGGCTAGTGAATATAAACAACGAGCATAGGGACTTTACCTCTCTTATCCACAATAGAAAAAACATAGTATGATATATAACCACTAATAAACAAATATTCTAAACTGTAGTTACACGTATATTAATGATCAATAGGTAGAGTAGTTAGTCACAACTTAGATATATAAAACTAAGATTATTACATTACCCCCTACTCTAATACTGTATCTCTACCTTCTAAAGGGCTATCAAAAATGCCATGTACTAATGCATTACAGAAGGCAAGAAAATATTAGACATGTTCATGAGACAGAGTATAGTCTCCTAGTTCTCAGGATGGTGGCTCATTACTTGGAGAACTATCTTTTACAAGATGGAGATCTAGTAAAGTCCAATAGTGAGGGCAACATGGCTGAGTCATTGAAATAAGCCTAACCCACAGCTGGACAATCCCTGTCTGGGGGACAAGGGTAATTGTGAGCTAACAAGGCTATGAAATAGTGTAGTAAATAAGTAAAGTTAATTGAGCTCCGTTTACATAGGTTACAGGCCGTGCTCTCAAGTCCCCTGAAGGACCATCATTCAGCCCATTACTAGTACAAACGTCTGCAGTCTGTTGTAGGTTAGTAGTATTATGGCTGGGTACAGTTAGACAGTGACCATACTCTAGCGCATCATAACAGCTGGAGAACATTTTTTACCCCACTCCGGTCTTGAAATCTGATGACCGGTATATAAAGACGTGAAGATTGCGCTGCAATTCAAGATGGCTCTTGTCCAGAGCGAGTGCCAGGAGAAGTGGAGTGGGGCTCATAAGCAGTGAGCATTCATTCAGGAATCCAGACATAGGGCCACCGCAGGAGGTCAGAAGGTCAAAGGGCTCCAGAACCTGGCCACTGAAGTCGATCGCCCCCCCCCCCCGCAACCAAGGGGCTGGTGTAGGAGCGACTGCCTCAGTGCCAATAATGAGGTGGGATTCGACTCAGAATAAAGTTGAAGAGGCGAGAGCTGTGCACCTCTCTCCGGTCGAGTTATGTCATACCAGGAGGCTGCCGCCTGCAGCGGCTGTCCTATAGGATAGTCCTGTGAATAGGTGTTAGCCTGTTGTTGCTCCACACTTGTATGCTGCGACCTCTTCATGCTGAATCCTCTCTCCTCACTCGCTAAACCTTGGTCGGAGGCAAGTTCCGCTCGTAGGGAAAGAAATTGAGAGTCGAGCTTGTCTCCCAGCTGCTGCAGAAGCAGAATAACCTCCGCCATTTTGATCATGAATACGCTCTGCGTTGAAATAGCAGACTCACTAGATGATGATTAATATGAGCAATTATACTGAGCAATGTTGTAATGTAGGGAAATATAGATGCACCTTCACAAAACTATTGAGGCATATAATTTATACTGTCCCATAGCTCCCCAAACAATGGTGTATGATGCCGCGTGGCTATGCGCAGTGCAAGGGGTTGAGTCTTCTGTAGATTTCTGTGATCCTAGTCATCTCTGAGTTCAATAAGTAGCATTTTCTCTTATAAATCTTAGTTTTTGGCGCATGTTGCAGAGGATTGCATAAATAAAAGCTGTTTTAAAGCTTATAGAATTGGGAGCTCCATCCAGACACGTCCTGCTCCCTTGACGGCTAGCTCCGCCCCCCAGGAATAATTTATTTATTTGTAGTAATTTTATTTTGTTTTATTTAAATAATATTTAAGTTGGGGGGGTTAGGGTTAGACTTAGGTTTAGGGGTTAATACATTTAGTATAATGGCGGTGACGTTGGGGGCGGCATATTAGTGGTTAATAAATGTAGGTAGGTGTCGGCGATGTTAGGGATGGCAGATTAGGGGTTAATAATATTTAACTAGTGTTTGTGAGGCGGGAGTGCGGCGGTTTAAGGGTAATACATTTATTAAAGTGGCGGCGATATCCGGTCGGCAGATTAGGGGTTAAAATGTTTTATTATAGTGTTTGTGATGTGGGGAGTCCTCGGTTTAGGGGTTAATAGGTAGTTTATGGGTGTTAGTGTACTTTTTAGCATTTTAGTTGAGTTTTATGTTACGGCGTTAGCCCATACAACTCTTCACTACTGACTTTTAAATGCGGTAGGAGTCTTGACAGGAGAGGGTGTACCGCTCACTTTTTCAAAAACTTGTAATATCGGCGTTAGGAAAATCCCATTGAAAAGATAGGATAATAAAGGATATGGACTAGCGGCTACTCAATTCCCTTAAAGCCTGAGGGGAGTGGAACCTAGTAACCACCAATAGAAATCGGCTAATAAATGGAAATCCCCCAAGCGCCTACCAGACCGGAGGCAAAGGGATTACAATCAATAGACAATAATAGTACAATAATAAAACACTTATTTAATAAACTTGAGCAAATAAATACAGTAAATGTAATTCATGGATCCATGAAGTAGAACAGTGTACTATATAAAACAATGGTAAAGAATAAAAAATAAAAACAGTATGGTGTTAATAAAAACAATGGTATCTAAAACAATGGTAAGATGCAGTTGGAGTCAAAAGGGATAAAAAACTATCTATGGATGCACATAAAATCACAGATATCACAGAAAATTGGATGAGGGTGTCCAATTGATGGTATAAGTTCCAATGGTGGTAGGTCAGTGACCCAAATATGTAGATTGTGAAAGAAATCCTATAAAGACAGTGTCCAGAATAATGTTGAAGGAATCCGGTAGGGCAATAAAAAGTGTCAGTGCAAAAGTAAGGGGTTAGTGCAAAAATTAGGAAAAAATAGGATATCCAAATGAAAAATATTAAAAATGTATGAAAAAATATAAAAAGATGCACTTGTGTAAATGACAATTTCTCCAAAAAATGGCTAAATTCAAAAATCTTATGTGAAAAATTTGTGTGAAAAATAGTGAAAATAAAAATAGTCACCCGGATCCTAATGGATCAGATATTGCTCGCAGACGTCCCAAAGTGTTGCTGTGTCCATAAGTGTGTAGATTGGAGAGAGGTTGGGCCCACACGAGAGGACCAGATAGTCAAATACCAATATGTGAACCAGAGTGGCCCAGAAACGATATCCACCTAAAAATGTGAAAAAAATATAGTGCAGATAACTCCAAATAAATGTTACATAAATGGAATAAGGCTTACCAATAATCAGTAAACGCGTTTCGGCCTTAATCTAGGCCTTTATCAAGACTAATTTTACTAAGAAGTTTGTGTCCTTATAAGGGGTATCTTAGCCAATGGTTGTGTGTAGATTTTTGTGCCAAAATAGGCTCCGCCCACTTCCTATTAAGGTGTCTGATGGGTATGGGCAATGTTTCTTAATGTTTTCCTATTCAGATGTCTGATGGGTATGGGCAATGTTTATTGATAATAATCCTTTATATACTATTGTAGAAGATGGGTAACCTATAAAAACTTATAGTGATATAGGAAATATGTATGTAGTGTAGGATATTTGCAGCTATATCTCAATAAGATGATTGGAATTAACGCTGGAATGTGACTTCCGGTTTGGGAATACTGTCACTTCCGGTGTATCTAAGGCATAAAAGTGGAGCATCCGTAGTAGACTGGCCGCTCCAGAACTCCTCAGTGTACGCTTCTACCGGGCTCACAGTGGTGACGTCAGACGCCATGGACAAAAGGCTTAAGGGCAATGCTTATGGGCAAAGGTGCATGCTCAAAAAACAGGAACCAACTGCTTGTAAATAATGAAAAAATGGAAATAGAGCAGCACAGCAGTACTACTACAGACGTTTTTGTCCTATCTTGCATATCTGCTGTTATTTTGAAATAAATTTTCTTGAATTATTAATACTGCTGTGCTGCTCTATTTCCATTTTTTCATAAAAGTGGAGCATAAAATCATAATTCAGTGGAATGTATATATGTGTGAGATTTAAAACTTGTCCAAATAACACAATCACGTGGATGTGGATGTGTGAAAGAAAGAATTGTTTGCACATATAAAATTGCCACCGTAGTATCACTTCCGGTTTCGGCAAGCTATGATGCCATTTCCAGTTTGTAGAATATGGATTGTGCATGGATCCAGACCATAGTATGAACGTGGGCTGATAAATAATAATACATCTGTTAACTTAAAAATGATCTGAATGAGAGAATATATAAAGAATTATTTCCAGATGGTAAAGTTACCATCGTGATATCACTTCCGGTTTCGGCAGAGTGTGGTAACACTTCCGGTTTGTATCGGAGGCCAACTTAGAGCAATATAGAACATTAGTCCACAATGTATATAGAGCATTGATCCGCAATGTAATATGGACATGTATTAATCCACAATATATATAGAGCATTGATCCACAATGTAATATGGACATGTATTAGGAGATATTAGAACACAAGAGTGTTAGTATAAATGGATATTTACGGAATGTTGCTTCTGGTATCATTAAGGGAGTGATGTCACTTCCGGTTTAGCAGGTTTTAGTGACTGTGCATAAAAAACAGTGCTGGACATATTTCTAATGACTAATACATAAAAAAAAAAATGTTGGGCATATGTCTAATGTCACAGTATAAGTAGTTAATAAATATTAATGATATAAACCAGGTAAGATATAAATATCTAGAGAGACCCATCTAAGCTTATGATTAATCAAATATAGATATGTCAAGTGAAATATGTCAAGTATAATAAAGGTTTTGAAACCAGATTGTGTGTGTGTGAATAATTGAGCATATAATAGAATTAAGCTTATAACAGAGATATCTAGAGGATAGTAAAATCCAAAAACAAGATACAATGAAACCAGCTTGACATATTAAAGGCACATAAACAATAGTCAAATAGACTAGGGATAGGGCAATGAGAGGTGTCACAAAAGGGACTACACACCATCATAGTTGCCAACAGTCCCTGATTTCCAGGGACAGTCCCTGGATTTTGTTGTATGTCCCTGGATTTTTTTTGTCCCTGGAAATGTCCCTGAAAATCTCTTTTGCACAACATTTGTTGTTTACATATATATATATATATGCAGACACACACACACACATACAGATAGATAGATGATAATTAGATATAGTGTATTATTTAAATATAATTAATCCCTAATGGAATATTGTTATTATTATTGAATGGGTTCACATATTATTTGTCTTTCTAATTTTGATGCTGTGTTGTAAAAATAACCATATGCCCAGAATGTGTTCCAGAGACTGGGTAGGTGTAAGAGCTTGGTGCTGTAATCTGTATAATAAACTATGGATAAGTCTAAATTATACTATTACTTTCAAATGGGTGTGTTTTGATTGCAGAACTGAGTGGGCGGAGCAGTTGAACAGTAGGTCGTCAATACTCCAGTAACCCGCTTGCTTGCTCTGCTGCAAAGTGTCCCTGGATTTTTTTTTTAAATGTTGGCAACTATGCACCATAGAGGAACAAGTGTATGGGTATGGGCTGATATTCCCCAAAATCGTAACGTCACTTCCAGTGTCATATCTTATCAGACATTGCTACAATAAATTAAGTAACTAGCAGGCTTATTGTGGAGATAGGCACCTGAATCAAATTAGTTTCAAGACTAAATTTGGACACTATAACTTTTAGAACAAATTGTGCCGATTACCGGCTCAGTCTATTGGTCATGACGTCACGACAAAAAGTGCAGATGCTATTGGTGGTTAATATATGGGAAGACAAGCCTGACCACTATGCTAATGGAGCTTTGCGATGAAGGGGGCAGAGGTTTAGGCATGTTTATAAGTAGGAGAAAGATGTTTGTACGTAGAAATTGAAGGAGGTTTCCAATGTGTAGAGTAGAATAAAAATTGGAAATAGAAGTAAACATCAAGGAAAGGCATTAGGACAAATTCCATAGTGTGTACAAGGGTCCAGAGCATGTCTAGCTATGTGGAAACATACTATTCATGTGGCAATGGAGGGGACTGATGTAGATAATTGGTCAGATGAAGTATTCACATGGCAGTGTCCTTACAGTAATATATACCCATAAGGATATAGACCTTCACAACATTAGAGATTAGAATGTACCCATAAGGATATAGACCATCACAGCATTAGAGATTAGAATGTAGATGTATACATATCTAAGCACATAGTGACATAAAATACAATGTAACTAACTCGTTGCTTTAAAAAGAAGGGTGACCTATTCGGAAAATTAGCGAACCACACATTAGGGCTATCACTTGGTGAAAGAACTCAGGGCTTTGAAACATAGAAACATAGATATTGATGGCAGATAAGAGCCATAGGCCCAGCAAGTCTGCCCCACCTTACCTAACAGTATAAACTTATCTAGTTCGTAGGATAGCCCTATGCTTGTCCCATGCATTTTTAAAGTCCCCCACAGTGTTTGTTGCTACTACCTCTTGAGGAAGTTTATTCCATAAATCAATCACTCTTTCTGTAAAGAAGTGCTTCCTCAAATTACTCCTGAATCTACTACCCTTTAGCTTGAGCTCATGACCCCTTGAAAAGGTCTGGGAGGCATTCTGCTAAGAAGGGCTGTGTGGGGATTTGAACCTGTGGCTCTGTGGTTACTATTCCTGTTTGCTTGCAAGTCAGTTTGCTTGTGTGTTGAGCCACAGCCAGTTCTAGTAACCATACTAACTATAATGTTAGATAATATTAACTTAGCTAAAAGGGATACAGATGTCTTAATAAGTGTATTTTTTTTTTTTTTTTTTTTGGGAAGTGTATAAAACTAAGAGGATGGCAAGAGGAATATCCACAGGCCTGGAATCGTCCTGGTATAGAGGTATTTTAAAATTTGGCAGGAGTTATGTGATCTTAAAAAGGTGGGAGAAGTCTTCCTTGTTATTAAGTCCCTTGGGGTGGAGACAATCCAGAGTGAAAATCCATTTGGATTCAGTAGTTAGCAATTTCTTCTCGAAGTTACCTCCTCTCCATCCTTTATTGACCTTTTGAATACCCATAAAGGTCAGATCTCTGATATTCCCCTTGTGTTTCAAGGTAAAGTGTTTATAAAGGGATGTTTCCATATTGCATTTTTCAATTAGCAACAGGTGTTCACTAGTGATGTCGCGAACCTAAAAATTTGCGTTCGTGAACGGCAGACACGAACTTCTGCAACTGTTCGTGAACGGGCGAACCGGGCGAACCGCCATAGATATCAATAGGCAGGCGAATTTTAAAACCCACAGGGACTCTTTCTGGCCACAATAGTGATGGAAATGTTGTTTCAAGGGTACTAAGACCTGGACTGTGGCATGCCGGAGGGGGATCCATGGCAAAACTCCCATGGAAAATTACATAGTTGATGCAGAGTCTGTTTTTAAGCCATAAAGGGCATAAATCACCTAACATTGCTAAATTGTTTGGAATAACGTGCTTTAAAACATCAGGAATGATGTTGTATCGATCAGGTAGTGTAAGGGTTACGCCCGCTTCACAGTGACAGACCAAACTCCCCGTTTAAAGGGACAGTCTACACCAGAATTTTTATTGTTTTAAAAGATAGATAATCCCTTAATTACCCATTTCCCAGTTTTTCATAACTAACACATTTATAATAATATACTTTTAACCTCTGTGATTATCTTGTATCTAAGCCTCTGCAAACTGCCCCTTTTTTCAGTTCTTTTGACAGACTTGCAGTCTAGCCAATCAGTGCCTGCTCCCAGATAACTTCTCGTGCACGAGCACAGTGTTATCTATATGAAACACGCTGGCAGGCAGGCAACTGCAATTAGATTACACTAGCAGACTGATGTTTCACAGTCAAAAAAGTTTTTTTTTTTTAATTTACACTACTGTTACAACAGATATGAGTGGTGGCACTGGGCAAGTGGGCCTGGCACTCACGCTGGCAGGCAGGCAACTGCAATTAGATTACAGAAGCAGACTGAAGTTTCACAGTCAAAAAAGTTTTTTTTTTTTTTAAATATACACTACTGTTACAACAGATATGAGTGGTGGCACTGGGCAAGTGGGCACAGTATACGCTGTGAGCCTGGCACACACGCTGGCAGGCAGGCAACTGCAATTAGATTACAGAAGCAGACTGATGTTTCACAGTCAAAAAAGTTTTTTTTTTTTTTAAATATACACTACTGTTACAACAGATATGAGTGGTGGCACTGGGCAAGTGGGCACAGTATACGCTGTGAGCCTGGCACACACGCTGGCAGGCAGGCAACTGCAATTAGATTACACAAGCAGACTGATGTTTCACAGTCAAAAAAGTTTTTTTTTTTTTTAAATATACACTACTGTTACAACAGATATGAGTGGTGGCACTGGGCAAGTGGGCACAGTATACGCTGTGAGCCTGGCACACACGCTGGTAGGCAGGCAACTGCAATTAGATTACACAAGCAGACTGATGTTTCACAGTCATTTTTTTTTTTTTTTAATTTACACTACTGTTACACCAGATATGAGTGGTGGCACTGGGCAAGTGGGCCTGGCACACACGCTGGCAGGCAGGCAACTGCAATTAGATTACACTAGCAGACTGATGTTTCACAGTCAAAATTTTTTTTTTTTTAAATTTACACTACTGTTACAACAGATATGAGTGGTGGTACTGGGCAAGTGGGCACAGTATACGCTGTGCGCCTGGCACACACGCTGGCAGGCAGGCAACTGCAATTAGATTACACAAGCAGACTGATGTTTCACAGTCAAAAAAGTTTTAATTTTTTTTAATTTACACTACTGTTACACCAGATATTAGTGGTGGCACTGGGCAAGTGGGCCTGGCACACACGCTGGCAGGCAGGCAACTGCAATTAGATTACACTAGCAGACTGATGTTTCACAGTCAAAAAAGTTTTTTTTTTAAATTTACACTACTGTTACAACAGATATGAGTGGTGGCACTGGGCAAGTGGGCACAGTATACGCTGTGAGCCTGGTACACACGCTGGCAGGCAGGAAACTGCAATTAGATTACACTAGCAGACTGATGTTTCACAGTCAAAAAAGTTTTTTTTTTTAAATTTACACTACTGTTACAACAGATATGAGTGGTGACACTGGGCATGTGGGCCTGGCACACACGCTGTCAGGCAGGCAACTGCAATTAGATTACACTAGCAGACTGATCTTTCACAGTCAAAATTTTTTTTTTTTTAAATTTACACTACTCTTACAACAGATATGAGTGGTGGCACTGGGCATGTGGGCCTGGCACACACGCTGGCAGGCAGGCAACTGCAATTAGATTACACTAGCAGACTGATGTTTCACAGTCAAAAAAGTTTTTTTTTTTAAATTTACACTACTTTTACAACAGATATGAGTGGTGGCACTGGGCAAGTGGGCACAGTATATGCTGTGAGCCTGACACACACGCTGGCAGGCAGGCAACTGCAATTAGATTACACAGGGAAAAAAAAACAGATTGATATTCTAGCCCTAAAAAGGGCTTTTTGGGGTGCTGTCCTTACAGCAGAGATCAGATGAGTCCTTCAGGAATGTAGTGGACACTGAATACACTAGCCTAGCTATCAATTTCCCTATTAAATCAGCAGCAGCTACACTGTCCCTCCTCTCACTAAGAAAGCAGCTCCGAATGAATCTAAAATGGCTGCTGTCCAGGAGCTGGGAGGGTCTGGGAGGGAGGGTCTGCTGCTGATTGGCTGGAATGTGTCTGCAGACTGTGAGATACAGGGTCAAACTTTACTCAATGATGACGAATAGGGGGCGGATCGAACATCGCATATGTTCACCCGCCGTTGCGAACGCGAACAAGCTATGTTTGCCGGGAACTATTCGCAGACGAACAATTCGAGACATCACTAGTGTTCGAGTATCCTGTCTCTTAGAGGTCTCGTCGTTTGGCCCACATATTGTAGGCCGCATGGGCATTGTAGCATATATACAATCCCTTTGTCCTGGCATTGTATCATGTCGTGAATCTTATGTGTCACTCCTGTATTATGACATTTAAATGTTGTAGATTTAATTCCACATTTGCATGCCTTACAAGATGGACAAGGGAAGAATCCTTTGATCCTCTTCCCAAAGACATCTTTTATTCCAACAGTTTCTTTCTTATATATACTTGGTGCAATCTTGTTTCTCAGGTTTTTGGTTTTTCTATATATGAATCTTGGTTTGGGAGGTAATTCCTCACCAATTAGCTCATCTTCCTTCAGGAGTGCCCAATGTTTGTTAAAGATATTCTCAATGATATTTCTGTTCTGACTATATTCAGTAATCATTGGAATGTCAAGAAGGTCGCTCTTCTCCTCTTTTGTTTTCATCTTGTATTTAATTAGGTCAGTGCGTTTATCTTTCCTATCTCTGATATTTCTTGATCCAACAACCTTTCAATATATCCTCTCTCTAGGAACTTCGATTTAATTACTTGGGATTGTTCTTCCCACTTCTCATGAGTGGAGCAATTCTTCCTCATTCTGAGCAGCTGCCCTTTTGGTATGTTTTTCTTCCAGGTGATGTGGTGGCAGCTCATCATGTGGATATAGTTGTTGCTATCCACTTCTTTAAAGTATGTAGAGGTTTCTATCTTTCCTTCATTGATCTTTATTTTAGGTATAGAAAGTTTATTTCCATATTGCTCCATTCATACATGAATTTCAAGTTGTTTAAGTTGTTATTCATCACTTCAATGGTGAAATCCAGATCTTCCTTAGTCCCCTTTCATACCATAAGGATGTCGTTGATGTACCGGCGGTAGAGGACCAGGTCCACGCTCGCTGGGCAGGATTCCCATAAAATGTGTTCCCACCTCCCCATGTAGAGGTTCACATAGCTTGGCGCGATCCTGGCCCCCATAGCCGTGCCACAGACTTGTTGGTAGTAAATTCCATTATCATAGAAGTAGTTGTGGTTCAGAATGAATCTGATACTTTCCAAAATGAAATCCATCTTGTCTGTTGGCATTTCGGGATCTTTTGCAAGAAAGAATTCTACCGCTTCTATCCCTTGTTGGTGTGGGATGCTGGTATACAGGGATGCGACGTCACATGTAACCATGATGAAATGTAACCATGATGAATCCTTCTTCCCAAACCAATTCTTCCAGTAGATTTAATACCTGGGTCGAATCTTTAAGATATGACGGGAGCTGTCTTACGTACTTCTGTAAATTCAGATCCACATATTTGGATAGGTTGCTACTTAGGGAGCCAATCCCAGATATTATTGGTCTCCCTGGTGGACTCTGAAGAGACTTGTGAATCTTCGGAAGATTGTACATCACTGGAGTAATAGGGTAGTCAACATTGATATAGCTGAATACTTTCTCATTCAGGATTCCTAGTTCTTTTGCTCCGTTTAGCATGTCCACTAGTTCTCTGTTATATATTTCTACTGGGTTTGCTGGTAATCTCCTATAAGTGTTCTGGTCACCCAGGATCCTCTCATTTTCTTTCCTATAGTCACTCTCATTGAGGATGACGATGCCTCCCCCTTTATCTGCTGGCTTGATTATTATGTTATGGTTTTTCTCCAAGTTTGTGATTGTTCTAATCTGTCGGTCCGTGAGATTATGTTTCTTAATCTTCAATTTCTTCGGTTGTAGATCCCTTATTTCTTTACATACGATGGTCTTGAAGGCTTTGATTGCTGTTCCTTTGCTGTTAGTTGGATAGAAAACTGACTTGGGTTTTAGCCCAGTATGTATGTAGGGATCTCCCTCTTCTATGATAGTTTGTTTCTTTGATGCCCAGATCGATTTCTCTATCGGTGATTTGGAAAAAAAACCTCTTAAGAGTGAGTTTTCTAATAAATTCCTTTACATTGATGAAAGTTTGGAATTTATCAAGGCTCCTAGTGGGTGCAAATGACAGCCCAAATTGTAGAATAGTTGTCCCATCTTTTGTCAATGCATGGCTGCTCAGATTGAAGATGCCATTAGAACTCTTCTGGCTTTCTGTATCAGTCGTGCTTGAGTCGGATTTCTTCTTTACTTTGACCCATCCTCTGCTTCCTCTATGGGTCTTCTTCCTGTTCATGAGGACATCGGCTCTTCCCATTCCACAGTCATTTGTGATCTTGGGAATTTTTCTTTGTAGTGAGTGTGATCTGCCCCTAAAAAAGAAGAGGAAGATGATTCTACTCCAGCATTAGGGGGGTTTACATGATTACTTCGTGGTTCCATCCTTCTTATACGTTGCTGAGTGTTCAACTCGTCTCTTATATTCATATTTCTTGGAGATTCTACAGATTGTTTATCAGTAGCTTTCATAGATCCTCCTTTCCATACAGGAGTTCTGTATGTATCTCTATTGTCATAGTCGTAATTGATCTCACGTCTTCTTCCCAAGTCATCTGAATAGGAATTTATTCTGTTATATTCATAGGATCTTTCATAGCCTCCTCGTCTGCCTTGGTGGAAGCTATCCTCGTTATAGTCCCTTTTCGGTTGGTCATAGTAGTTCCTTCTTGGTTGATCATAGTAGTTTCTCCATCTGTTTGAGTACGTGGGTACCCACCCATGGGTCTGGTTCCTTCTATTTTGCCAGAGACCTTTTCTTCTCTCTGGGGAATATTCCTCTCTCCATCTCACATTTGCGTTAGTATCATATTCCCAGTTATCAGGATGTCTTATACGATTGTAATTGTCCCCTGGTCTTACCCAATCACCCCTTCTATAATGTGGTGGTTGTGTATGTCTATTTCGATCATATTGATGTCTATGGTAATCTCTAGGGGCACTTTGCGGATTATAAACTTTTTTCTTTTTGTATGGTCCATGTCTATTGAGGTGTGTATTGTGTTCTTGATCGTATACCGGACCTTGACAACTGGGTGTAGGTTTAGAGATGTCACCTATGGTTTCAGTCTGCAATGTGTCATTCTCTCTCCTAGTGTCTGGGTCTTTCTGATCTGTCATATCCACATCTATGCTTTCTCTGTTTTCTAACTCTCTAAGTAGTTTCCTAGTCTTCTTCTGAATTACATCCTCTCTCACCTTTTTTATCTTTTTAACTAAGTTCTCTTTTTTCTTAGAGATATCCTTTGATTCTTGACCTAGACTCTCTAGGTTTAGTAAAATTTCTTCATTTACCCTGATCTCACGATCCATTTCTGAAGCGAGAGACTCCCTGTATTCAATAATCAATTTCATCAATTGTCTTGATGTATTGATTAGAACTGTTCTCCATTTTTCAGAAATAGAATCTGAAAGCGGAAACGCACATTCTTTGTGAGTGATGAGTCCCTTGGGTATGATATCCAATTCCAGACATTTTTTGAGAAACGAAATTTCTGCCTTAAATTTC
This sequence comes from Bombina bombina, assembly GCF_027579735.1. Lineage (NCBI taxonomy): Eukaryota > Metazoa > Chordata > Amphibia > Anura > Bombinatoridae > Bombina > Bombina bombina. The sequence goes on from NC_069506.1 coordinate 339,997,696, forward strand.
ACCTCTGAAATTAACAGTTTTTCCAAATCTTTAAATATGGATTGGATGTCTAAGGTGTCATCATCTTCTAATACTAGATTATTAACTTTGGTGTTAGTGTGTACATCTATAAAGATCACTTGTCTAAGATTAGCTAAGCTCTCCATCAAGAGTAAGGATTGGCTAAAGTGCTATAGTCTAACCAGAAATCTAAACAATAGAAAACCAAATGGAGAACAAATAAAGATGGAGTAGAAGACACCAAATGTAAATAAACAGAAGTGAGTGGCAGCTGAGACCTACTAGGTGTAGAAATGTAGATAATAAAGGATATGGACTAGTGCCTACTAAATTCCCTTAAAGCCTGAGGGGGGTGGAACCTAGTAACCACCAATAGAAATTGGCTAATAAATGGAAATCCCCCAAGCGCCTACCAGACCGGAGGCAAAGGGATTACAATCAATAGACAATAATAGTACAATAATAAAACACTTATTTAATAAACTTGAGCAAATAAATACAGTAAATGTAATTCATGGATCCATGAAGTAGAACAGTGTACAATATAAAACAATGGTAAAGAATAAAAAATAAAAACAGAATGGTGTTAATAAAAACAATGGTATCTAAAACAATGGTAACTATCTATGGATGCACATAAAATCACAGATATCACAGAAAATTGGATGAGGGTGTCCAATTGATGGTATAAGTTCCAATGGTGGTAGGTCGGTGATCCAAATATGTAGATTGTGAAAGAAATCCTATAAAGACAGTGTCCAGAATAATGTTGAAGGAATCCGGTAGGGCAATAAAAAGTGTCAGTGCAAAAGTAAGGGGTTAGTGCAAAAATTAGGAAAAAATAGGATATCCAAATGAAAAATATAAAAATGTATGAAAAAATATAAAAAGATGCACTTGTGTAAATGACAATTACTCCAAAAAAATGGCTAAATTCAAAAATATTATGTGAAAAATTAGTGTGAAAAATAGTGAAAATAAAAATAGTCACCCTGATCCTAATGGATCAGATATTGCTCGCAGACATCCCAAAGTGTTGCTGTGTCCATAAGTGTGTAGATTGGAGAGAGGTTGGGCCCACACGAGAGGACAAAATAGTCAAATACCAATATGTGAACCAGAGTGGCCCAGAAACGATATCCACCTAAAAATGTGAAAAAAATATAGTGCAGATAACTCCAAATAAATGTTACATAAATGGAATAAGGCTTACCAATAATCAGTCGACGCGTTTCAGCCTTAATCTAGGCCTTTATCAAGACTGATTTTACTAAGAAGTGTTATTGGTGCCTAAACCTCTGCCCCCTTCATCGAAAAGCTCCATTAGCATAGTGGTCAGGCTTGTCTTCCCATACACTAACCACCAATAGCATCGGCACTTTTTGTCGTGACGTCACGACCAATAGACTGAGCCGGCAATCGGCACAATTTGTTCTAAAAGTTATAGTGTCCAAATTTAGTCTTGAAACTAATTTGATTCAGGCGCCTATCTCCACAATAAGCCTGCTAGTTACTTAAATTATTGTAGCAATGTCTGATAAGATATGACACTGGAAGTGACGTTACGATTTTGGGCAATATCAGCCCATACCCATACACTCGTTCCTCTATGGTGTGTAGTCTAAACAACTACCGATATGGGGCATATTATGACTGGAGTCCTTTTTGTGACACCTCTCATTGCCCCATCCCTAGTCTATTCGACTATTGTTTATGTGCCTTTAATATGTCAAGCTGGTTTCATTGTATCTTGTTTTTGGATTTTACTATCCTCTAGATATCTCTGTTATAAGCTTAATTCTATTATATGCTCAATTATTCACACACACACACAATCTGGTTTCAAAACCTTTATTATACTTGACATATTTCACTTGACATATCTATATTTGATTAATCATAAGCTTAGATGGGGCCCTCTAGATATTCATATCTTACCTGGTTTATATCATTAATATTTATTAACTACTTATACTGTGACATTAGACATATGCCCAACATTGTTTTTATGTATTACTCATTAGAAATATGTCCAGCACTGTTTTTTATGCACGGTCACTAAAACCCGCTAAACCGGAAGTGACATCACTCCCTTAACGATACCGGAAGCACCATTCCGTAAATTTCCATTTATACTAATACTCTTGTGTTCTAATATCTCCTAATACATGTCCATATTACATTGTGGATCAATGCTCTATATATATTGTGGATTAATACATGTCCATATTACATTGCGGATCAATGCTCTATATACATTGTGGACTAATGTTCTATATTGCTCTAAGTTGGCCTCCGATACAAACCGGAAGTGTTACCACACTCTGCCGCAACCGGAAGTGATATCACGATGGTAACTTTACCATCTGAAAATAATTCTTTATATATTCTCTCATTCAGATAATTTTTAAGTTAACAGAAATATTATTATTTATCAGCCCACGTTCATACTATGGTCTGGATCCATGCACAATCCATATTCTACAAACCGGAAATGGCATCATAGCTTGCCGAAACCGGAAGTGATACTACGGTGGCAATTTTATATGTTAACAATTCTTTCTTTCACACATCCACATCCACTTGATTGTGTTATTTGGACAAGTTTTAAATCTCACACATATATACATTCCACCGAATTATGATTTTATGCTCCACTTTTATGCCTTAGATACACCGGAAGTGACAGTATTCCCAAACCGGAAGTCACATTCCGGCGTTAATTCCAATCATCTTATTGAGATATAGCTGCAAATATCCTACACTACATACATATTTCCTATATCACTATATCTATGTTTTTATAGGTTACCCATCTTCTACAATAGTATATAAAGGATTATTATCAATAAACATTACCCATACCCATCAGACATCTGAATAGGAAAACATTAAGAAACATTGCCCATACCCATCAGACACCTTAATAGGAAGTGGGTGGAGCCTATTTTGGCACAAAAATCTACACACAACCATTGGCTAAGATACCCCTTATAAGGACTGTAGTGGTTCACACCTAATTCACTTATAAGGTTTTAAAGCACAGTTATATTGAAATATGAATTCCAAGCACTGACCTTTAATATTATATAAATGAAATAGGTCTCATTTCTTACAAAGAAAGTTTTTGAGTACAATAAAGAAAGGGTACTTGAGAGGATAACATTGTTTAAAAATAAATTTTTATTATACAGAAAAATCAGCTTACAGAAGTAATATAAAATTAAATTCATTTAAATCCAAAGTACACACAGAGTTAAAAGACTATCAGTTAAACTTGCTTTCAATAACAATTGTTTACATACCACTCAAAATGACTTCTTTGCAACCAAATCTTATCCTTAGAGATGCTCTATAATATCCTGTCAGAGTCACCTGCCTCATGTTTACAACAAGGTGTATTTATAGTTTTTTATTTGGATGACGTCATCATTTATTGTTTTCTTTTTATATGTATTTTTAGCATAATTTTAACATCAACAAAACTTGTCTAACTTGTTTTAGGAACAGTTTTTTACATCAACAACGTGGCCTTGAAAATCTGTTATACAAGAGTTTAGACATACGCACTTGAAATTGCAATGAGCATCCATTTTAGAGCTATAAATTCAAGGTTGAATAAACCTCCATTTTAGATCATATAACATCTTATGTTAAAACTAGTTAGTTGGTTAGTATGTTAGCATACAGATAATAAAAACCTTTTATATTGTAAAAGACTTTTGTTCAAACATATAAAAGGATACAGTTATAAATTGTACACATTGTAGAAGTATATCATTTAAACACACGTTATATATTGCAAAATAAGCATATTAAAGATTATATTTTTTCACAATTTATGTGAACAGGCTCTTATAACAAGGTACAGTCTTTATGTATAGAAGCTGTACATGATAGATTTAAAAGAAATCTATCATTTATAGTAAGTTATAAGTGTCTTGCTGAAAGAATGTATTTCTTACTGTTGGCATATTTATCAAGTGAATAGCAATATTAATTTGCAATCTAACATTTACATAGCAGCTTTTATTGAGACAAGCATGCTATAAACAAAGTTTATTTGCAAACTTATGCATTGTTAACTAAAAATTACATTTAAAAGCACAGGTGTATCACAGGGTTAATGAAATCCCATCACAGGACACAAACTTCTTAGTAAAAGCAGTCTTGATAAAGGCCTAGATTAAGGCCGAAACGCGTCAACTGATTATTGGTAAGCCTTATTCCATTTATGTAACATTTATTTGGAGTTATCTACACTATATTTTTTTCACATTTTTAGGTGGATATCGTTTCTGGGCCACTCTGGTTCACATATTGGTATTTGACTATTTGGTCCTCTCGTGTGGGCCCAACCTCTCTTCAATCTACACACTTATGGACACAGCAACACTTTGGAATGTCTGCGAGCAATATCTGATCCATTAGGATCCTGGTGACTATTTTTATTTTCACTATTTTTCACATGAATTTTTTTTTAGATACCATTGTTTTTATTAACACCATACTGTTTTTATTTTTTATTCTTTACCATTATTTTATATTGTACACTGTTCTACTTCATGGATCCATGAATTACATTTACTGTATTTATTTGCTCAAGTTTATTAAATAAGTGTTTTATTATTGTACTATTATTGTGTATTGATTGTAATCCCTTTGCCTCCGGTCTGGTAGGCGCTTGGGGGATTTCCATTGAAAAGATAGGATACGCAATTGACGTAAGGGGATTTGCGGTATGCTCGAGTCGCGGAAAAAAAGTGAGCGGTACACCTGTACCTGTCAGACTCGTAATACCAGTGGGCGTTAAAAAGCAGTGTTGGGACATCTCAACGCTGCTTTTTAAGGCTAATGCAAGATTCGTAATCTAGGTGTATATTTCTCTGGTTTTGCCAATGCTAATGCAGTGATTAATTATTATAGTCTGTATAATGGCTTTGTTACAGTAGGTATCAATCTAGCTATGAAGCAACTGGTGTAACAGATTTTCACAGAGCTCAGTAATGTCATATAAAATGCATTCTATTGTAAATATGTTTTTAATCTAGTTAAAAGCAGAGGCTTTCTTAAAATGTAAAACAAGTATTTAAAGGGACACTGAACCCAAATGTTTTATTTCATGATTCAGATAGAGCATTCAATTTTAAGCAACTTTCTAATTTACTCCTATTATCATTTCTTCTTCATTCTCTTGCTATCTTTATTTTAAAAAGAAGGCATCTATGCTAAGGAGGCATCTAAGCTAAGGAGCCAGCAAACTTTTGGTTCAGACCATGGACAGCACTTTTTTTTTGGTGCTGTCCAATCAGCAAGGACAACCCAGTTTGTTCACCAAAAATGTGCCGGCATCTAAACTTACATTCATGATTCAGATAGAGCATTCAATTTTAAGCAACTTTCTAATTTACTCCTATTATCATTTTTTCTTCATTCTCTTGCTATCTTTATTTTAAAAAGAAGGCATCTAAGCTAAGGAGGCATCTAAGCTAAGGAGCCAGCAAACTTTTGGTTCAGACCATGGACAGCACTTTTTTTGGTGCTGTCCAATCAGCAAGGACAACCCAGTTTGTTCACCAAAAATGTGCCAGCATCTAAACTTACATTCTTGCTTTTCAAATAAACATACCAAGAAAATGAAGAAAATTTAAAAATAGGAGTAAATTAGAAAGTTGCTTAAAATTGCATGCTGTATCTGAATCACAAAAGAAAAAATTTGGGTTCAGTGTCCCTTTAAACTAATTAATGTATTAAAATGCTTGCTGTGTAAATGATTGATTATAGGGACACTCAAGCCAAAACTAAATGTTTATGATTCAGATACAGCATGTCATTTTAAACAACTTTCCAATATACTTCCATTATCAAAATGTGCACAGCCTTTTATATTTATACTTTTTGAGTCACCAGCTCCTACTGAGCATGTGCAAGAATTCACAGAATATAAATATATGTGTTTGTGATTGGCTGATGGCTGTCACATGATACAGGAGGATTGGAAAAAACATAACTTTGAAATTTGTCAGAAAAAAATCTACTTCTCATATGAAATTCTGACAAAGTGTTATTGCATTGTCTTGTTATCTTGCATTTGTTGATTATGCAAATCTACTGTATTTACTGCTCCTTTAAGTAAAAGATATGTCAATAAAACTAATCATTTTTGTAAACTTAATAGATCAAATAAACATTTGCCCTGTAGGACCACAGTTTCCACTGGCTTTTAATAAAATGCGTATAATTGAAACTGTATTTAAAATTATTACTGTGATATGTGTGATAGAAGAGGCAATCAAAATCCCTAAACTCAAAATCCCTAATAACATAAAACAGAATTTTGAAATCCAGAAAGATTATAATCCCTAATGTCTAAAATTCCGAAATTCAAAATGCATAAAGAACAAAATTATAAAATTATAAAATCCCAAAAAGCACAATCCAGAAAATGCAAAATCCCTAAACTTAAAAAAACCTATAGATATGATGTGCTGTGATGTCCCGATCTTCACTATCATTTTGCCTCCGCCTGGGGGATTCAATGGGGGTGAAGCCCCCCTTGTAAACCTCATTCCCCAAGGTTCACTTGGGGTGGATTCCAGAGGAACGGTGGGGCGCCCCCTTGAAGATACATTAACCACGTAATTTTGCAGGAGTATTTCAGGATTCTGGTTAGGGATTTTATTTTTTTGGGATTTTAATATGTTGTGTCGGCATTTTTAAGTTTTGGTATTTAGAACTTCGGGATTGCGGCATTCTGTCTTGTGTACTTCAGTCTTTTGATATAGACTGGTGTAATAGATATATATTATTGAACCTAATAACGTTTATAAATGGTACTTTGTGGCTTTAGACTCACAGGGGCTGATTTATCATGGCCTGAATGGGGCCGGATGTACCTGTTTTCATGCCAGCCTTTAGGAGTTAAGAAGCAGCGCTCTTAAGGCTGCTGCTCCTTAACTCGTTCGCCAGCTCTGAGGCGGCAGACAGCAATCAGCCCGATCGGATACAGAGGGCGGTATTGCACAAGCATTTCACAATAAATGCTTGTGCAATGATAAATGCCAAATACGTATGCTGTCTGCATTTATTGATGTACGGCGGACAAGATCCGCTACAGCGGATCATGTCCATCCGCGCCATGATAAATTTACCCCATAGGCCTCTAGTTATCAACGTGTCTACTTTACCTGCCTTCGCCGGCCCCATACGCCCGCCTAAGCTCGCCTACCATCGGCGCCGCGGACCTGAAAAATCTCACCAAAGTTATCAATAGATCTGTCAAAAAGCCGCGCACCAAGTACGGGGCGATGAGCAGCGGACTGTGATAGTTATCACTCATCCGATCTCACTGCTCTTCGGCTTTTTGACAGCTTTATTGACAAGCTGTCACTAAGCACCCACACTAACTACACTGTTCTACCCCCTATACCGGCGCCCCCGGAGCCCCCCGCAACTAAATAAAGTTATTAACCCCTAAACCGCTGCTCCCGGACACCGCCACAACTATAATAAATGTATTAACCCCTAAACCGCCGCTCCCAGAGCCCACCGCCACCTACATTATACCTAGTAACCCCTATCCTGCCCCCCCTATACCGCCGCCACCTATAATAAATTTATTAACCTCTATCCTGCTGATCCCGGACCCCTTCGCAACTAAATAAATTGTTTAACCCCCTAAACCGCCGCTCCCGGACCCCGTTGCCACCTATATTAAACTTATTAACCCCTAATCTGCCCCCCCTACACCGTCGCCACCTATAATAAATGTATTAACCCCTATCCTGCCCCCCCTACACCGCCGCAACTATAATAAAATGATTAACCCCTAAACCTAAGTCTAACCCTAACCCTAACACCCCCCTAACTTAAATATTAATTAAAAAAATCTAAATAAATTTAACTCTTATTAAATTAATTATTCCTATTTAAAACTAAATACTTACCTTTAAAATAAACCCTAAGATAGCTACAATATAAATAAGAATTTTATTGTAGCTATCTTAGGATTTATTTTTATTTTACAGGCAAATTTCAATTTATTTTAACTAGGTACAATAGCTATTAAATAGTTATTAACTATTTAATAGCTACCTAGTTAAAATAAATCCAAATTTACCTGTAAAATAAAAACTAACCTAAGTTACAATTACACCTAACACTACACTAAACTTAAATAAATTATTCCTATTTAAAACTAAATACTTACCTGTAAAATAAACCCTAAGATAGCTACAATGTAATTAATAATTACATTGTAGCTATTTTAGGATTTATATTTATTTTACAGGTAACTTTGTATTTATTTTAGCTAGTTAGAATAGTTATTAAATAGTTATTAACTATTTAATAACTACCTAGCTAAAAGAAATACAAAAGTACCTGTAAAATAAATCCTAACCTAAGTTACAATTAAACCCTACACTATCATTAAATTAATTAAATAAATTACCGACAAATGACTACAATTAAATACAATTAAATAAACTAACTAAAGTACAAAAAATTAAAAAAGCTAAGTTACAAAAAATAAAAAAATAAGTTACAAATATTTCAAAAATATTACAACAATTTTAAGCTACTTACACCTAATCTAAGCCCCCTAATAAAATAACAAAGCCCCCCAAAATAAAAAAAACAGAATTTATATCTTACCTGATAAATTCCTTTCTCCTACGGTGTGTCCGGTCCACGGCTTCATCCTTACTTGTGGGAATATTCTCTTCCCTAACAGGAAATGGCAAAGAGGCACACAGCAAAAGCTGTCCATATAGCCCCTCCTCTGGCCCCGCCCCCAAGTCATTCGACCGACGGTTAGGAGAAAAAGGAGAAACTATAGGATGCCGTGGTGACTGTAGTGTATAGAGATAAAAATATTTAAGCCTGACAAAAAGCCAGGGCGGGCCGTGGACCGGACACACCGTAGGAGAAAGGAATTTATCAGGTAAGATATAAATTTTGTTTTCTCCTACATAGGTGTGTCCGGTCCACGGCTTCATCCTTACTTGTGGGAACCAATACCAAAGCTTTAGGACACGGATGAAGGGAGGGAACAAGTCAGGCGACCTAAACGGAAGGCACCACGGCTTGCAAAACCTTTCTCCCAAAAACAGCCTCCGAAGAAGCAAAAGTATTGAATTTGTAAAATTTTGTAAAAGTATGCAGTGAAGACCAAGTCGCTGCCTTACAAATCTGATCAACAGAGGCCTCGTTCTTGAAGGCCCATGTGGAAGCCACAGCCCTAGTAGAGTGAGCTGTAATTCGTTCAGGAGGCTGCCGTCCGGCAGTCTCATAAGCCAATCGGATGATGCTTTTCAGCCAAAAGGAAAGAGAGGTAGCAGTAGCTTTTTGCCCTCTCCTTTTACCAGAATAAACAACGAACAAGGATGAAGTTTGTCTGAAATCCTTAGTTGCCTCTAAGTAGAATTTTAGAGCACGGACCACATCTAGGTTGTGTAACAAACGTTCCTTCTTTGAAACTGGATTCGGACACAGGGAAGGAACAACTATTTCCTGGTTAATATTCCTGTTGGAAACCACCTTTGGAAGAAAACCAGGTTTGGTACGTAAAACTACCTTATCTGAATGGAAAACCAGATAGGGAGTAGAACACTGCAGAGCAGATAATTCAGAAACTCTTCTAGCAGAAGAAATAGCAACCAAAAACAGAACTTTCCAAGATAGTAACTTAATATCTATGGAATGTAAGGGTTCAAACGGAACCCCTTGAAGAACTGAAAGAACTAAGTTTAGACTCCATGGAGGAGTTATAGGTCTGTAGACAGGCTTAATTCTAACTAATGCCTGTACAAACGCCTGTACATCTGGCACGGCTGCCAGTCGTTTGTGTAACAAAACAGACAGAGCAGATATCTGTCCTTTTAAAGAACTAGCTGACAAACCTTTATCCAAACCCTCTTGGAGAAAGGAAAGTATTCTAGGGATTTTGACTTTACTCCAAGCAAAACCTTTGGAATTGCACCAACAGATATATTTTTGCCATATCTTATGGTAAATATTCCTAGTCACTGGTTTTCTGGCTTGAATCAGAGTGTTTATAACCGAATCAGAAAACCCACGCTTAGATAGAATCAAGCGTTCAATTTCCAAGCAGTCAGTTGCAGAGAGACTAGATTTGGATGTCTGAATGGACCTTGAACTAGAAGATCCTGCCTCAAAGGTAGCTTCCATGGTGGAACCGATGACATATTCACCAGATCTGCATACCAAGTCCTGCGTGGCCACGCAGGAGCTATTAGAATCACTGAGGCTTTCTCCTGTTTGATCCTGGCTACAAGCCTGGGAAGGAGAGGGAACGGTGGAAACACATAAGCCAGATTGAACGACCAGGGCGCCACTAATGCATCCACCAGTGCCACCTTGGGATCCCTGGATCTGGACCCGTATCGAGGAACCTTGCAGTTCTGGCGAGACGCCATCAGATCCATATCTGGGTTGCCCCATAGTTGAGTTAACTGGGCAAAGACCTCCGGGTGAAGTTCCCACTCCCCCGGATGGAAAGTCTGACGACTCAGATAATCCGCTTCCCAGTTGTCTACTCCTGGGATGTGAATTGCAGAAAGATGGCAGGAGTGATCCTCCGCCCATTTGATGATCTTGGAGACCTCTCTCATCGCTAAGGAACTCTTTGTTCCCCCCTTATGATTGATGTACGCTACAGTCGTCATGTTGTCCGACTGAAATCTTATGAACCTGGCCTCCGCTAGTTGAGGCAAAGCTAGGAGCGCATTGAATATTGCTCTCAGTTCCAAAATGTTTATCGGGAGAAGAGACTCTTCCCGAGACCATAGACCCTGAGCTTTCAGAGAGTCCCAGACCGCACCCCAACCCAAGAGGCTGGCGTCGGTCGTGACAATGACCCACTCCGGTCTGCGGAAACTCATTCCTTGAGACAGGTGATCTTGAGTCAACCACCAGAGGAGTGAGTCCCTGGTTATCTGGTCTACTTGAATTTGGGGAGTCTGTATAATCCCCATTCCACTGTTTGAGCATGCACAGCTGTAATGGACTTAAATGAATTCGAGCAAAAGGAACCACGTCCATTGCTGCAACCATTAGTCCTATTACTTCCATGCACTGAGCTATGGAGGGCTGAGGAATAGAATGAAGAACTCGACAAGCGTTTAGAAGCTTTACCTTTCTGACTTCTGTCAGGAAGATCTTCATTTCCACAGAATCTATTATTGTTCCCAGAAAAGGAACCCTTGTGGACGGTGACAGGGAACTTTTTTCTATGTTCACCTTCCACCCGTGGGATCTGAGAAAGGCTACAACAATGTCTGTATGAGCCCTTGCTTTGGAAAGAGACGACGCTTGGATTAGAATGTCATCTAGGTAGGGTGTTACAGCAATGCCCCTCGGCCTTAGGACCGCTAGAAGGGACCCTAGCACCTTTGTGAAAATTCTGGGAGCGGTGGGTAAACCGAATAGAAGAGCCACAAACTGGTAATGTTTGTCCAGAAAGGTGAACCTCAGGAACTGATGATGAGTTTTGTGGATTGGGATATGCAGATACGCATCCTTTAAGTCCACGGTAGTCAAATATTGACCCTGCTGGATTGTTGGCAAGATTGTCCGAATGGTTTCCATTTTGAAGGATGGAACTCTGAGGAATTTGTTTAATATCTTTAAATCCAGAATTGGCCTGAAAGTTCCCTCTTTTTTGGGAACTACAAACAGGTTCGAGTAAAAACCTAGACCTTGTTCCCCTGAGGGGACTGGGTTTATCACTCCCATCTTTAATAGGTCTCTTAAGCAATGTAAGAATGCCTGCTTCTTTATCTGGTCTGAAGATAAGCGAGACATGTGGAACCTTCCCTTTGGAGGAAGTCCCTTTAACTCTAGAAGGTATCCCTGGGAGACTATTTCTAGTGCCCAGGGATCCGGAACATCTCTTGCCCAAGCCTGAGCAAAGAGAGACAATCTGCCCCCTACTAGATCTGGTCCCGGATCGGGGGCTACCCCTTCATGCTGTCTTGGTAGCAGCAGTAGGTTTCTTGGTCTGTTTACCCTTGTTCCAGCCTTGCACGGGCTTCCATGCAGGTTTGGGCTGGACATCGTTACCGTCTTGTCTAGCGGCTGTAGAGTTATTAGCCGGTCCGTTCCTGAAATTGCGAAAGGAACGAAAATTCGACTTGTTCTTAGCCTTGAAAGGCCTATCTTGTGGGAGGGCATGGCCCTTACCCCCAGTGATGTCTGAAATAATCTCCTTCAATTCCGGCCCAAAAAGGGTCTTACCTTTGAAAGGAATATTAAGTAACTTAGTCTTGGACGACACATCTGCCGACCAGGATTTTAGCCAAAGCGCCCTACGCGTCACTATAGCAAAACCTGAGTTTTTCGCCGCTAATTTCGTTATTTGAAAAGCGGCATCCAAAATAAAGGAATTAGCTAACTTTAGTGCGTGAATTCTGTCCATGACTTCTTCATATGAAGTCTCCTTCTGGAGCGACCTTTCTAATTCCTCGAACCAAAAGGACGCCGCTGAGGTGACAGTAATAATACACGTAGCTGGTTGAAGAATGAAGCCTTGCTGAACAAAAATCTTTTTAAGCAATCCTTCCAATTTTTTATCCATAGGATCTTTGAAAGCGCAGCTGTCCTCTATAGGAATAGTTGTGCACTTCGCTAACGTTGAAACTGCTCCCTCAACCTTCGGGACCGTCTGCCATGCATCCCTTCTGGGGTCTACAATGGGAAACATTTTCTTAAATATAGGAGGTGGGCAAAGGGCATACCCGGCTTCTCCCACTCCTTATTCACTATGTCCGCTACCCTCTTGGGTATTGGAAAGGCGTCATCGTGCACTGGGACCTCTAAGAATTTGTCCAATTTGCACAACTTCTCTGGGACTACCATAGAATCACAGTCATCAAGAGTAGCTAATACCTCCTTAAGCAGGGCGCGGAGATGTTCTAGCTTAAACTTAAATGCTACTATATCATGTTCTGCCTGTTGAGAAATTTTTCCTGAGTCAGAAATTTCTCCCTCAGACAGCCCCTCCCTCACAGCCAATTCCGATTGATGTGAAGGTAAAATAGATAAGGCATCGTCAGCGTCTAATTGTTCATCCTTTTTATCTGTATTTAAAACTGAACAATCACGCTTTCTCTGAAATGCTGGCAGTTTGGATAAAAGATTTGCTATAGAATTATCCACTACTGCTGTTAATTGTTGCATAGAAACAAGCATTGGCGCGCTAGAAGGTGTCGCCTGTGCGGGAAAAGCTGGTGTAGACACAGAAGGAGAGGATGTAGAACTATCCCCACTACCTTCATTAGATGAATCATCTTGGGCAACATTATTAAATGTGACAGTACTGTCCTTACTTTGTTTGGACGCTATGGCACAATTATCACATACACTCGAAGGGGGGACCACATTGGTCTCTATACACATAGAACATAAGTTATCTGATGGCATAGACATGTTAAACAGATTTAGGCAGGCAAATAAAGCAATAAAAACGATTTTAAGCAAAACCGTTACTGTCTCTTTAAATAATAAAATGACACACTTTATTTCTGAATGTTCAAAAAACTATGAAGGCAATATCCGATTTTTATGAAATTTATACCCCAGTGTCTTAATGCTTTGAAAGTATTGCACACCAAAAATAGAGACTCTAGACCCTAAAATAAGCAAACTGGAGCTAATTGTTGAATGTAACCGGTTTTACACACTACAGTCCCTGCTACAGCTTTTGCTGTAGCTTTTACCTTCCTTAGGGGTCAACCACCACAGAAATAAGCCTTCCGGAGTCGCTTTCTGAGCCACAGGACCCTCTCACATGAAACTGCATGCACTGCCTTGAAATCAACTGCGCAACTGAGGCGCGAAAATGAGGCCTCCTCCCTCAGCATACTAGAGTGAAGGGGCCTTCCTGACTAGATTAGGCGTCTAATACAAAGCAAGATCTAATAAAAAGCGTTCCCAAGTGTATATAAGTTTATAAAACATCTCAAATGCTATGAAATTGTAATAAAAATCAATCAATTTGGCCCACAATAGTGTCTACCAGCATAAAAACTAGAAAAAGTAAGCCTGTTATCTTGTTGCTGAGTTCTAAGAAAAATGGCTTACTGTTTTCCCTGAGGGGAAAAATGACAGTCTTCTAGCAATAGCCTGTGTTGTTAGAAAGGAGACTAGTCATACCTGAAGCAGATGAGTCTGCAAACTGTTACCCCCAACTGAAGTTCTCTGGTTTCAACAGTCCTGCGTGGTAACAGAAATGGATTTTAGTTACTTGTGCTAAAACCATAGCCCTCTTTAACAGAAATCTTCTTCACTTTTCTGTTGTAGAGTAAATAGTACAAGCCGGCACTATTTTAAAATAACAAACTCTTGATAGAAGAAATAAAAACTACAACTAAACACCACAAACTCTTTACCATCCCCGTGGAGATGCTACTTGTTCAGAGCGGCAAAGAGAATGACTGGGGGGCGGGGCAAGAGGAGGGGCTATATGGACAGCTTTTGCTGTGTGCCTCTTTGCCATTTCCTGTTAGGGAAGAGAATATTCCCACAAGTAAGGATGAAGCCGTGGACCGGACACACCTATGTAGGAGAAATGCCCTACCCAATTCTACATTAAAAAGTTACCAGCTCAATTACCTTACCAGCCCTTAAAAGGGCCTTTTGCGGGGCATGCCCCAAAGAAAACAGCTATTTTGCCTGTAAAATAAAAATACAACCCCCCCAACATTAAAACCCACCACCCACATACCCCTACTCTAACCCAAACCCCCCTTAAATAAACCTAACTCTACCCCTCTGAAGATCATCCTACCTTTAGCCGTCTTCAGCCAGACGACCACCGATGGAACCGAAGAGGAGATCCCGAGCGGCAGAAGTCATCATCCAAGGGGCGCTGAAGAAGTCTTCCATCCGATTGAAGTCAACATCCAGGCTGGGCTGAAGAAGTCTTCCATCCGATTGAAGTCATCATCCAGGCGGCGTCTTCAATCTTCATCCATTCGGAGCGGAGCCATCTTCAGATGAGCCTACGCGGAGCCATCTTCATCCACCGACGACTGAACGACAAATGACGGTTCCTTTAAGTGATGTCATCCAAGATGGCGTCCCTCGAATTCCGATTGGCTGATAGGATTCTATCAGCCAATCGGAATTAAGGTAGAAAAATCTGATTGGCTAATTGAATCAGCCAATCATATTCAATATGTCAATAAGATAGGGGGCGCCCTAAAAAATAGCACTAGGTTAACTATAAAGTATAAAATTAATGGTGGGTGAGAAGTACAAAGGAGGTCAGTACCAATAAACTAAAGACCAATAAAACTTGACAATTGTAAATTAAGCACAAAATAAAATATAAACTAATAAGATTGTGTAAGAAAAGTCTTTGATTTACAGATGGGTGATGAAGAGGCAGCAATCTGTAGAGGACCCGGCCTGGATCCAAAGGATAATCTAAAAACAGAGAAAAAGACAGATGCGCCACATGGCCCAATATTATTTGATCCACAGAATTCAATTTTCAAAGCTATATGCTATCGAACTCACAATTTTAAAAGCACTCCAATTAGTGCAGTGGGAGCAGTCTGGGATCTATAACAGTCACCCAGCAGACCGACCTCTTGGGTGAAGATAGATGTTCTGTAGTGAAACACAAAGGGACACAAAGGTGCCTATATGGCCTAGTACAGTCTTATACAAGAAACAGTAGTATGTGTGGTAAGATATATACTCACAAAAAGTGAAGCATCTCTATTGATGCTAATCAGACAGGATGGGGTCAATGTAGTCACCCAACAGACTGTATCAAGGCTTCCACAGGAGACAAACAGCAGGGGTCCAATGAACAATGTTTTGATCCAAATGAGACACAGTAGCAAGTGTTTGAGTTAAAAAGATATAAAACTTTACTGATATAGATTAAAATACAGCGACGCGTTTCTCAGTCACAGACTGTTTCCTCAGGCTTAATACAATAGTTTCCAAACACTTGCTACATATACCTAAACAAACCAATTAACATAATTGCTAGCACCTGTAGTGGGTGTGATTTATGACATCATAGTTGTCCTAGTTACAAGTTTGTTTTGACAGCAGATCAATTAATATGCAATATGTTAAACAGAAACATAAAAAAATACACATTATAACCAAAAGCCAAATTGTGCTATTACACATAATTGCAATTTCCACATCTTTTTAATATCCCTCTTAACTTATAGAGGTGGTATAGTAAGGACTACAGGCAATTCATATGACACATAATGGCAGAGATACTCAATATTAAACATCTTAGTAGTGTTTATCAGATTTCTTATTTAGCTATTCTTTTTATATATTTATCTAACATGACCATTATTTCATATATTTAAACCTTTCGATTTGATGTTCAAATTATTCCTACTCTGTTTTCTCTATTTATCTATTCCATTTATTATACAAATCAAATCAAATGTTATAAAGATCATTTCACATGTTTGTACCCTTCAGTATCATGATCTAGTTTGCTCTTAGTGATTATTATATACATTAAAAGTTTATTAGATTAACTAAACTCGATCACTTACTTTATGTTGGTACACATCTCCAATAGAATGTCTGGATGGCGTGCACCTCGCGCTAATGCGCATGTCAGTACTGTGACCATAGTAACCATGTAACACATTTGATTCAAATGCGGAGCTGTGACCTAATAGGTCAGTGTTGCTCCTCAATTCAATGTTATGATTGGCTTTGTTGCGGCCGTTCGCATTAGAAATCATTTAGTCGGCTTTATTTTGTATTAGAGAGCTGTATGAATTTTTGACTGACGTGCGTGTGGCGCTTAATGCGCATGTCAGTAGTCTAGCCATAGAGAACAAATGGCTTATTCTGCTCTATATCGAAGTGTAAGCTATATGCTAACACCTGATAGGTCCATGCGATATTTAGCCGAGTGTAATGATTGGCTGTGTTCTAGCCACTTACATTAGTGTCAGTATAGTGAGGCTTATTCAGCACGGCGCTACTTAATAAAAAAGCAATTGCATAATAGGATAGTACTATCCTTAACTATAGATAGCCAATGTCTGTATTTTATCTGATCGTTCAGTGATAATATAAGTGTTGTGGTCAAAGTCTAACTATATTGAATCAGTCTTTTAAATAATAATATTTAATGAACAGTATACCTAATATATTCTATAATAAATATGCCATATAAGAAAATAGTTAATTCAATTCTGTGTGTAGAAAATGTGAGTAAGTTAAGAAATGTGAGTGAGTTAAGGAT
Organism: Bombina bombina; assembly: GCF_027579735.1. Lineage (NCBI taxonomy): Eukaryota > Metazoa > Chordata > Amphibia > Anura > Bombinatoridae > Bombina > Bombina bombina. The sequence continues at coordinate 340,014,962 of NC_069506.1, forward strand.
AGTACTATCCTATGATGCAATTGCTTTTTTATTAAGTAGCGCCGTGCTGAATAAGCCTTACTATACTGACACTAATGTAAGTGGCTAGAACACAGCCAATCATTACACTCGGCTAAATATCGCATGGACCTATCAGGTGTTAGCATATAGCTTACACTTCGATATAGAGCAGAATAAGCCATTTGTTCTCTATGGCTAGACTACTGACATGCGCATTAAGCGCCACACGCACGTCAGTCTAAAATTCATACAGCTCTCTAATACAAAACAAAGCCGACTAAATGATTTCTAATGCGAACGGCCGCAACAAAGCCAATCATAACATTGAATTGAGGAGCAACACTGACCTATTAGGTCACAGCTCCGCATTTGAATCAAATGTGTTACATGGTTACTATGGTCACAGTACTGACATGCGCATTAGCGCGAGGTGCACGCCATCCAGACATTCTATTGGAGATGTGTACCAACATAAAGTAAGTGATCGAGTTTAGTTAATCTAATAAACTTTTAATGTATATAATAATCACTAAGAGCAAACTAGATCATGATACTGAAGGGTACAAACATGTGAAATGATCTTTATAACATTTGATTTGATTTGTATAATAAATGGAATAGATAAATAGAGAAAACAGAGTAGGAATAATTTGAACATCAAATCGAAAGGTTTAAATATATGAAATAATGGTCATGTTAGATAAATATATAAAAAAGAATAGCTAAATAAGAAATCTGATAAACACTACTAAGATGTTTAATATTGAGTATCTCTGCCATTATGTGTCATATGAATTGCCTGTAGTCCTTACTATACCACCTCTATAAGTTAAGAGGGATATTAAAAAGATGTGGAAATTGCAATTATGTGTAATAGCACAATTTGGCTTTTGGTTATAATGTGTATTTTTTTATGTTTCTGTTTAACATATTGCATATTATAACTAGGACAACTATGATGTCATAAATCACACCCACTACAGGTGCTAGCAGTTATGTTAATTGGTTTGTTTAGGTATATGTAGCAAGTGTTTGGAAACTATTGTATTAAGCCTGAGGAAACAGTCTGTGACTGAGAAACGCGTCGCTGTATTTTAATCTATATCAGTAAAGTTTTATATCTTTTTAACTCAAACACTTGCTACTGTGTCTCATTTGGATCAAAACATTGTTCATTGGACCCCTGCTGTTTGTCTCCTGTGGAAGCCTTGATACAGTCTGTTGGGTGACTACATTGACTACATTGACCCCATCCTGTCTGATTAGCATCAATAGAGATGCTTCACTTTTTGTGAGTATATATCTTACCACACATACTACTGTTTCTTGTATAAGACTGTACTAGGCCATATAGGCACCTTTGTGTCCCTTTGTGTTTCACTACAGAACATCTATCTTCACCCAAGAGGTCGGTCTGCTGGGTGACTGTTATAGATCCCAGACTGCTCCCACTGCACTAATTGGAGTGCTTTTAAAATTGTGAGTTCGATAGCATATAGCTTTGAAAATTGAATTCTGTGGATCAAACAATATTGGGCCATGTGGCGCATCTGTCTTTTTCTCTGTTTTCAATCATATTCAAGTTCATTCCGCTCCGGATGGATGAAGATTGAAGACGCCGCCTGGATGAAGACTTCAATCGGATGGAAGACCTATTCAGCGCCCTTTGGATGATGACTTCAATCGGATAGAAGACTTCTTCAGCGCCCCTTGGATGATTACTTCTGCCGCTCCGGATCTACTCTTCTGTTCCATCGGTGGTCGGCTGGCTGAAGACGGCTAAAGGTAGGATGATCTTCAGGGGGGTAGTGTTAGGTTTATTTAAGGGGGGTTTGGGTTAGAGTAGGGGTATGTGGGTGGTGGGTTTTAATGTGGGGGGGGTTGTATTTTTATTTTACAGGCAAAAGAGCTGTTTTCTTTGGGGCATGCCCCGCAAAAGGCCCTTTTATTTTGGGGGGCTTTGTTATTTTATTAGGGGGCTTAGATTAGGTGTAAGTAGCTTAAAATTGTTGTAATATTTTTAAAATGTTTGTAACTTATTGTTTTTATTTTTTGTAACTTAGCTTTTTTAATTTTTTGTACTTTAGTTAGTTTATTTAATTGTATTTAATTGTAGTTATTTGTAGGTAATTTATTTAATTAATTTAATGATAGTGTTAGGTTTAATTGTAACTTAGGTTAGGATTTATTTTACAGGTAATTTTGAATTTTTTTTAGCTAGGTAGTTATTAAATAGTTAATAACTATTTAATAACTATTCTAACCAGCTAAAATAAATACAAAGTTACTTGTAAAATAAATATAAATCCTAAAATAGCAAAAATGTAATTATTAATTACATTGTAGCTATCATAGGGGGCTAGTTATCAAGCCGTCTACTTTTCTGGCATCGCCGGCCCAATACGTCCGCCTAAGCTCGCCTACCTTCGCCGCCGCTGACCTGAAAAAAATACGCCTAAGTTATCAAATAAAGCTGTCAAAAAGCCGCGGGGCGATGAGCAGCGGACTGTGACAGTTATCACTCATCCGATCTCGCTGCCCTTCGGCTTTTTCCCAACTTTATTGCTAGCCTGTCACTAAGCACCCACACTAAACTACACTGTTCTATCCCTATACCGGCGCCCCCGGAGCCTCCCGCAACTCAATAAAGTTACTAACCCCTAAACCGCCGCTCCTAGACCCTGCCGCAACTCTTATAAATGTATTAACCCCTAAACCGCCGCTCCTAGACCCCGCCGCAACTCTTATAAATGTATTAACCCCTAAACCGCCGCTCCTAGACCCCGCCGCAACTCTTATAAATGTATTAACCCCTAAACCCGCCGCTCCTAGACCCTGCCGCAACTCTTATAAATGTATTAACCCCTAAACCGCCGCTCCTAGACCCTGCCGCAACTCTTATAAATGTATTAACCCCTAAACCGCCGCTCCATGAACCCGCCGCAACCTATATTAAACCTATTAACCCCTATCCTGCCCCCCCTACACCGTCGCCACCTATAATAAATTTATTAACCCCTATCCTGCCCCCCACTACGCCGCTGCCACTGTAATAAAATTATTAACCCCTAAACCTAAGTCTAACCCTAACGCCCCCCTAACTTAAATATTAATTAAATAAATCTAAATAAATTAACTCTTATTAACTAAATGAATCCTATTTAAAAATAAATACTTACCTTTAAAATAAACCCTAATATAGCTACAATATAAATAAGAATTATATTCTAGCTATTTTAGGATTTATATTTATTTTACAGGTAACTTTCAATTTATTTTAACCAGGTACAATAACTATTAAATAGTTATTAACTATTTAATAGCTTACCTAGCTAAAATAAAGAGAAATGTACCTGTGAAATAAATCCTAACCTAAGTTACAATTACACCTAACACTACACTATACTTTAATAAATTATTCCTATTTAAAAATAAATACTTACCTGTAAAATAAACCCTAAGATAGCTACAATGTAATTAATAATTATATTATAGCTATCTTAGGATTTATATTTATTTTACAGGTAACTTTGTATTTATTTTAGCTAGTTAGAATAGTTATTAAATAGTTATTAACTATTTAATAACTACCTGGCTAAAAGAAATACAAAATTACCTGTAAAATAAATCCTAACCTAAGTTACAATTAAACCTAATACTACACTATCATTAAATTAACTAAATAAACTACATACAAATAACTACAATTAAATACAATTACATAAACTAACTAAAGTACAAAAAATAAAAAAAGCTAAGTTACAAAAAATAAAAAAATAAGTTACAAACATGTTAAAAATATTACAACAATTTTAAGCTACTTACACCTAATCTAAGCCCCCTAATAAAATAACAAACCCCCCCAAAATAAAAAAATGCCCTACCCTATTCTAAATTAAATAAATTTCAAAGCTCTTTTACCTTACCAGCCCTTAAAAGGGCCATTTGTGGGGGCATGCCCCAAAGAAAACAGCTCTTTTGCCTGTAAAAGAAAAATACAACCCCCCCCCAACATTAAAACCCACCACCCACATACCCCTAATCTAACCCAAACCCCCCTTACAAAAACCTAACACTAATCCCCTGAAGATCATCCTACCTTGAGTCATCTTCACTCAGCCGAGCCACCGATGGAACTGAAGAGGACATCCGGAGCGGAAGAAGTTAATCCTCCAAGCGGCGCTGAAGAAATCTTCCATCCGATGAAGTCATCATCCAGGCGGCGCTGAAGAAGTCTTCGATCCGGCCGATGTCATCTTCAAAGAGGCGCTGAAGAGGTCTTCTATCCGGGCGAAGTCATCTTCCAAGCCGGGTCTTGAATCTTCCTTCCGCCTTCTTCACCGACGGACTACGACGAATGACGGCTCCTTTAAGGGACGTCATCCAAGATGGCGTCCCCTCAATTCCGATTGGCTGATAGGATTCTATCAGCCAATCGGAATTAAGGTAGGAAAATCTGATTGGCTGATGGAATCAGCCAATCAGATTCAAGTTCAATCCGATTGGCTGATCCAATCACCCAATCAGATTGAGCTCGCATTCTATTGGCTGATCGGAACAGCCAATAGAATGCGAGCTCAATCTGATTGGCTGATTCCATCAGCCAATCAGATTTTCCTACCTTAATTCCGATTGGCTGATAGAATCCTATCAGCCAATCGGAATTGAGGGGACGCCATCTTGGATGACGTCCCTTAAAGGAGCCGTCATTCGTCGTAGTCCGTCGGTGAAGAAGGTGGTTCCGCGTCGGCGGAAGGAAGATTCAAGACCCGGCTTGGAAGATGACTTCGCCCGGATAGAAGACCTCTTCAGCGCCTCTTTGAAGATGACATCGGCCGGATCGAAGACTTCTTCAGAGCCGCCTGGATGATGACTTCATCGGATGGAAGATTTCTTCAGCGCCGCTTGGAGGATTAACTTCTTCCGCTCCGGATGTCCTCTTCAGTTCCATCGGTGGCTCGGCTGAGTGAAGACGACTCAAGGTAGGATGATCTTCAGGGGATTAGTGTTAGGTTTTTGTAAGGGGGGTTTGGGTTAGATTAGGGGTATGTGGGTGGTGGGTTTTAATGTTGGGGGGGGGGTGTATTTTTCTTTTACAGGCAAAAGAGCTGAACTTTTTGGGGCATGCCCCCACAAATGGCCCTTTTAAGGGCTGGTAAGGTAAAAGAGCTTTGAAATTTATTTAATTTAGAATAGGGTAGGGATTTTTTTTATTTTGGGGGGTTTGTTATTTTATTAGGGGGCTTAGATTAGGTGTAAGTAGCTTAAAATTGTTGTAATATTTTTAACATGTTTGTAACTTATTTTTTTATTTTTTGTAACTTAGCTTTTTTTTATTTTTTGTACTTTAGTTAGTTTATGTAATTGTATTTAATTGTAGTTATTTGTAGGTAGTTTATTTAATTAATTTAATGATAGTGTAGTATTAGGTTTAATTGCAACTTAGGTTAGGATTTATTTTACAGGTAATTTTGTATTACTTTTAGCTAGGTAGTTATTAAATAGTTAATAACTATTTAATAACTATTCTAACTAGCTAAAATAAATACAAAGTTACCTGTAAAATAAATATAAATCCTAAGATAGCTATAATATAATTATTAATTACATTGTAGCTATCTTAGGGTTTATTTTACAGGTAAGTATTTATTTTTAAATAGGATTCATTTAGTTAATAACAGTAAATTTATTTAGATTTATTTAATTAATATTTAAGTTAGGGGGGCGTTAGGGTTAGGGTTAGACTTAGGTTTAGGGGTTAATAATTTTATTACAGTGGCGGCGGCGTAGTGGGGGGCAGGATAGGGGTTAATAAATTTATTATAGGTGGCGACGGTGTAGGGGGGCAGATTAGGGGTTAATAAATTTATTATAGGTGGCGACGGTGTAGGGGGGCAGGATAGGAGTTAATACATTTAATATAGGTTGCGGCGGGTTCAGGGAGCGGCGGTTTAGGGGTTAATACATTTATTATAGTTGCGGTGGGCTCCGGGAGCGGCGGTTTAGGGGTTAATATGTATAGAGTAGCTTGCGGTGGGCTCCGGGAGCGGCGGTTTAGGAGGTAATAACTTTATTTAGTTGCGGCGGTGTAGGGGGGGTCAGATTAGCGGTGTTTAGACTCGGGGTACATGTTAGGGTGTTAGGTGTAGACAGCTCCCATAGGAATCAATGGGATGTCTGTCAGCAGCGAACTTGTACTTTCGCTATGGTCAGACTCCCATTGATTCCTATGGGATCCGCCGCCTCCAGGCTGGCGCTTTGAAAACCAGGTACGCTGGGCCGTAAAAGTGCCGAGCGTACCTGCTAGTTTTTTGATAACTAGCAAAAGTAGTGAGATTGTGCCGCACTTGTGTGCGGAACATCTGGAGTGACGTAAGAATCGTTCGGTGTCGGACTGAGTCCGGCGGATCGAAGTTTACGTCACAAAATTCTACTTTTGCCGGTCTCGAGCCTTTGATAACTAAGGCGAATCAGCCGCGCCACAAATACGCTGCGGAATACGCAGCGTATTTGAGGTTGACGGCTTGATAACTAGGCCCCTTAGGGTTTATTTTACAGGTAAGTATTTAGTTTTAAATAGGAATAATTTATTTAAGTATAGTGTAGTGTTAGGTGTAATTGTAACTTAGGTTAGTTTTTATTTTACAGGTTAATTTCTCTTTATTTTAACTAGGTAGCTATTAAATAGTTAATAACTATTTAATAGCTATTGTACCTAGTTAAAATAAATTGAAATTTGCCTGTAAAATAAAAATAAATCCTAAAATAGCTACAATATAATTATTATTTATATTGTAGCTATATTAGGGTTTATTTTAAAGGTAAGTATTTAGTTTTAAATAGGAATAATTAATTTAATAAGAGTTAAATTTATTTAGATGTATTTAATTAATATTTAAGTTAGGGGGGTTAGGGTTAGGGTTAGACTTAGGTTTAGGGGTTAATAATTTTATTATAGTTGCGGCGGTGTAGGGGGGGCAGGATAGGGGTTAATAAATTTATTATAGGTGGCGACGGTGTAGGGGTGCAGATTAGGGGTTAATAAGTTTAATATATGTGGCGGCGGGGTCGGGAGCGGCGGATAAGGGGTTAATACATTGATTATAGTTGTGACGGTGTCCGGGAGTGGCGGTTTAGGGGTTAATAACTTTATTTAGTTGCGGCGGTGTAGGGGGGGACAGATTAGGGGTTAATATGTATAATGTAACTTGCGGCGGGCTCCGGGAGCGGCGGTTTAGGGGGTAATAAATTTATTTAGTTTCGGCAGTGTAGGGGGGGCAGATTAGGGGTGTTTAGACTCGGGGTACATGTTAGGGTGTTAGGTGTACACATTTCCCATAGGAATCAATGGGATGTCGGGCAGCAGCGAACATGAACTTTCGCTATGGTCAGACTCCCATTGATTCCTATGGGATCCGCCGCCTCCAGGGCGGCGGTTTGAAAACCAGGTACGCTGGGCCGGAAAAGTGCCGAGCGTACCTGCTAGTTTTTTTATAACTCCCAAAAGTAGTCAGATTGTGCCGAACTTGTGTGCGGAACACCTGGAGTGACGTAAGAATCGATCTGTGTCGGACTGAGTCCGGCGGATCGAAGCTTATGTCACTAAATTCTACTTTTGACGGTGTAAAGGGCTTGATAACTAAGGCGAATCAGCCTCGCCACAAATACGCTGCGGAATTCCAGCGTATTTGAGGTTGACGGCTTGATAACTAGAGGCCATAGTCTCCATATTTTTAATTCATGTAAGTTAATACAATATTTTTGTTTTCTGTGTTGGAAATTTATGCTACATAGCATTATTAATGTTATGCTAATGTACATGCATACAATTCTCACTAAACAACTAAAATCGGTCATACATTTAAAATACATTTTATGTATTACAATAAATTTGAAAAAAAAAAATCACACAAATATATATATAAGTTTGAATTCAACGCTTCAAGTCATTTTAACAGACAAGTTTTTATGCACATTCAAACTGGTTCACAGGTGAAATAATTAGTACAATTTGCAGCTACAAGTCTTACACACACATTTATTTATTTATATATATATATATATATATATATATATATATATATATATATATATATATATATATATATATATATATATATATATATATATATATATATATATATGTTGTAAGGTAAGAGGAAATCAAGAGGGCGCACAGCTTGACACTAGAATTGATAGTGACTATTTGTAAAGTAAGTGTGTTACTTTCTAAACAATGATTGTATTAGTAATGAGATGCAGGGAGAGGGCATAAAAATAATGTCCATAAAGTGTTATTATATTCAAAAGTTCAGTCTTTTACTTTCGACCATTCGACACTTCTTTGTCTAGGGTAAGTGAATTGTGCTTACCAGAGGTGACCTCAATCTTATGAGGTGAGTTGTAGACTTGTTTGGATTAAAGATGTTTCTCTGGCTCTTGTCAAGTTGATTTACTTTGTTCTTTGCTGGAGAAATCTTTATGCCCATAGAACCCTTAAGATCTTTGTTTCCAGGGGACTCCTTGGCAGAGGTATGTTGCTGTGAATGGAAATCCTGGACTCTCTTGAGTGGGTTGTATGTGCCCGATGTCGTTTGTTGAAAGGCAATGGAAAATCTTGGACTCTCTTTTTCCTCTTGGTGATGAGAATCTTGTTGGTCTCAGGTGTTCACCCCGGTAAGGATAGAAAGAGAAAAAAGAACAAGAACATAGCATAATAACGTTTTGATAAAAAGCTCTTTTTATTTAACTAAGTTAATGTGCTTACATCAATTGCCCTCAATCATGGTATGAGGTAAGTTATAGACATGAAATAAATTATTTATTATCCTGGTCAGTTCTCTGGTTGCTACAGCGCTGAGATTGCCAAATGCAGTATATGGTTCTTTAACAAAGTTCAACCTGCTAGCCGCACTTGGAGGTAAATAAAACCAATGTATTTGCTGCGATAAAAAAAGCACCTGTGTTGTCAGTTTGAGAATTCAAATGGTGCGTATGGGATACCCGCCAGTTTTGTGTGTAGTACAAACCAGGATATGCTCACAAAGGCATATGAAAAAACAAGGGTATGTTGGCTGTATGTTCGGTTACCCGTTGGTTGTACTGCGATGCCGTGGCGCAATTGAGCAAAGGAATGTCCGCCCACCTTCAATCGGTCCTTTATTCTGTAGAGATAGGTGCACTCCCACTAACAAACTTCATATGCCAGGGTGCTAGGAGTGGTAAATAGAGCTAATAGACGAAGCACTCTCTGGTCTTATCAAGTGTATAACACAATTTTATTATAGTGACGTTTTGGGGTATTCACCCCTTCATCAGAACAACAACATTGAGGAAAAACATGCAAGCTTATAAACACAATTAGATCCCTCCCCCGACAGACATTGTGCCAATAAAAGGGGTTACCATAGTGATACAAATGTTGATATAAAACTTCACCCACCAAAATACAGACAATCATTGTTGATATGTGGGAATATCAAAGTGTTTGTTATCAGACTTTGAACTTTCGCAACAGAAGTCAAATGCAAGTTACAAATAGTACCAAAAAGTTGTATAAATTAACCTATATCAAACGATGTGTCTGTTGTTCAGTAAATCACAGATGTTCTAGATACAGACTTGCACAGGGACATATTGTATCTGAGTATCATCTATCAAAACCATGGCGAAGGGCAATCATAATGTATATAATCTACTGCTTACCATAATCATTGTCAACGATGCCAATAGTGTGTGGAACATATCTATTCTATCACCTCCAGTATGTCCTGGTAAGAGGCCGTGACTGTGTGGACACCGGAGCAAATTAGCCCCGCCCATATGGGGCATGTATTATAGTGTTAGGGAAATTGCTATGTGGAAAACTCAAAGCATGTACTACAGTGTTTAAGGCACCATCAGGGGTTATTAATGAACAGGCATACAATCTAATCGCATGAATGGGTAGCCTGTTCACAAGCATAATCACTAAGGGAATGATGGGCCAAGTAGTATACCGATCCATCTGCTCGCATGCAAAACAAAGAGCATAGCATTAATATCGACATTATTGCAAAATCAATCCCGTTTGTAAACCCACAATTTGCAACATAAATAAGCCTAATGCGTACAATATAATATTAAAATATGTGGTGCAATAGTGGAGGTATGTTATAGACAACATAACAGTTATATGATCAAAAAACATGATATACAATTGCAAACTCATTTTTGCTATTTCATCACCACAAATAAATAACCAACTGAGAATAGTAGGCAGAAAAAAAATCGGCAAAAAATAACTAACACAATATAAACAGGCCAAGTTCTATACCAGTCTCTACTGTATCAAAATAGTGTGCATAATAGGGACATTGACATCCCCATAAGATCAGTCCTATATCATTTCATAAGCCCATAATATCCAACACAGATATACCTAATACATATGACAATATATGAAGATATGCAGTGAAATGGTACACGTATGTTATTTACATCATAACAATTATACTTACACAAAAAATGTGATATACACCTGCAACCTCATTGCTATTTCAACACCACAAATAAATAACCAGTGAAAATAATTGGCAGAAAATAACTGTCAGGAAAATATCTGGCATGAGATATCCAGGCATAAGAGGCAAAACAAGACTGTTTGGGTAATCAAATATTGAAGTGGTTATGTCTTTAGAAGCCTATAGATAAAAAAAACGTCCATATAAAACACCTGTTACTTATGAAAGATCAGGGACACAAAACCACATATGCGCAGACTAGCAGGCACCAAGGCATGATCTAAAACAGACCAGAAGTAAAGGGGACTACATATTAGTATGTGCTATGTATATCTCAGGGGCAGAAACAGGGCAAAAATAAATAATGTAGGGACAAGGTGTTGAACCTATGTCTACACAGTTCCTACTGGCACGATTCTATACAGAGTTAGAGAATCAGACACCTGGGCGAAGGTAACCCGTACAAAATCCTATCAGGTGACCCTACGATACAGCTGAAACAACAGATCGATAAAATAGTTAATGATGCACTCTTGAGTGGATGGATTGACACGCAAACCAGAGAGTAGCTAATGATTTCACATCCAGTAAGGCCAATTCTGTACACACTACCAAAAATACATAAAAACCTACAAACACCACCGGGCCGACTGATGTTTCAGCCAGAGATTCATTGCTACAACCACTATATTTGTTGATTACATTCTGCAACCGATGGTGACCAACATGGCAACCTATGTGAGAGACTCTTGGGCTTTGGTGACAACAGTAACGGTACTGACAGAGGTAGAACCAGATGACCTACTGGTATGTATAGACGTTAATAGTCTCTACACTGTGATTCCTCAAGAAGAAGGTGTACAGATCATCTTAACATGTTTACAAAAATATCCCTATGTGGGGCCACCGGCCGAATTCACCCAACAGCTGTTGACATGTTGCCTCAGTAACAATTATTTCAGGTTTGAGAAAAACTTCTACTTGCAACTTACTGAGACGGCCATGGGCTCCGATATGGCACCCTCATTTGCTAATATATATATGGAACATGTGGAGAAGAACATACTAGAGGTTTATATGCATCCAAACATCCCGTTTTACCATCGGTACATCAATGACATCTTGCTCATATGGAGTAGTGATGTAGTGTCATTATATGAGTGGGTAACAACCTTTAACAACTCTGACTGCCCTACCAAGGTAAAGATATTGACTAGCAAGAGCACTATTAATTCTCAGCCGGTTATTTATTTGTGGTGATGAAATAGCAAACATGAGGTTGCCATTTTATATCACGTTTTTTGATCATATAACTGTTATGTTGTCTATAACATACCTCTACTATTTCACCACATATTTTAACACTCTATCGTACGCATTAGGCTTACTTATGTTACAAATTCTTGGTTTACAAATGGCTATAGGACTGATGTTGCAATAATACTGATATTAATGCTATGCTCTTTGTTTTGCATGCGAGCATATGGATCGGTATACTACTTGGCCCATCATTCCCTTAGTGATTATGCTTGTGAACAGGCTACCCATTCATGAGATCAGATCTTATGCCTGTTCATTAATCACCCCTGATGGTGCCTTAAACACTGTAGTACATGCTTTGCATTTTCCACATAGCAATTTCCCTAACACTATAATACATGCCCCATATGGGCAGGACTAATTTGCTCCGGTGTCCGCACAGTCACAGCCTCTTACCAGGACATACTGGAGGTGATAGATATGTTCCACACACTATTGGCATCGTTGACAACGATTATGGTAAGCAGTAGCTGTAGATTATATACATTATGATTGCCCTTCGCCATGGTTTTGATAGATGATACTCAGTATATATATATATATATATATATATATATATATATATACAGGTAGCCCTCAGTTTATGCCAGGGTTAGGTTCCAGGAGGAATGGTTGTAAATCGAAACTGTTGTAAATTGAAACCCAGTTTATAATGCAAGTCAATAGGAAGTGAGGGAGTTAGGTTCCAGGCCCCTCTCAAATTGTTATAAGTAACACCTAATACATTATTTTTAAAGCTTTGAAAGTAAGACTTTTGTTAGGGAAAAATATTTTTAATTCTGTATATATTTTTCTTATGTGTTAAAAGGGGCTGACAAGTCTCATATTTTTAAACAGTTACATTTTTTTGTCAGTTCAGCTCTTTTGCTGTGCATGCAAAATAAGTCTTTTCAGCTATAGTAACAACACCCAAAGTCTGTATGGACAAGATAAGAAGAAGACCACAAGGTGCTTACATGTGAAGATTCTTGGTTGGAAGCACAGGACATGGGCTATAAAAGAGAGACTGTTCTTATCTGAGGCTGCGCGCCACGCTCTGTATTACTGTAAAATGACCTGTTGTCATTTTGTTGTCATTTTGTTTAATTGTACAATTATAACCTTTTAATTTGGAACAGCTGGCTCATGTTATTTTTCTTCAACAATTTGGTGCCGAAACCCGGGAGTTTGAAAGCGATTGTGGATGGAGCTAGGACTGGAACTTGAGGACAGGAGACCACAGGCGCCAAAAAGGTGAGAACCTTTGTTTCTCAAATTGCTCTCCTATCCTCTGATTCCTAAACCCTCTGTCCTGTCGTGAGTACAAACTTCCAAGAACCTAAGACAGCTGTTTTTATGTTTTATGTTTTAGCATCTTTTGTTATGAATGTGTGAGTATAAGAGGTCCTTTACGGCGTGTGAATGTACTGCTCCAGGATGCCCCTCTGCGGAGAAAGCAAGTGGGAGCAGTAGTGTGTTAAGTAAGAGGATCCTACTGTCCTCAGACACAAATGTTTTCTCTTTTCTGTCTATGTCAAGTAAACTGTTACTAAAATTGTCTGCACAACAGAAGGTTAAGTGTGGGTAGGTGCAGAATTTCTTACTAGTCTACCTTGGTCTGTCAGTACAAAGTCTCTGGGTACCCCCTGTGCTCGGCCTTTGGACATCATTGATTAAGTTCAGCGTCAGCTGCTATTGGGCACAGTGCTATCCCCAGAGAACAAGGGTGAATTCTGATCTTTGATCACCTCTTGGCTGTGTTTCTGAAAACCTTGGACACACTGGTTTGAGCTTGCACGCTCCTATACTGAAGGGCGCATCCCTGAGCTGTAGCAGACTTGTCTCTAATAATATATAAAGCTGTTGATGTAAGTCCCCTAGCATGGTTTGATTTTGATGATATAAGAGGCCAAGTACTTTTAGGGTTTGTCTCCCTACTGTTTATTATTTGGAAAATTTGGAGGGATCAAAAGCGGGGATTTTTAGTATGGGATTTTTAGTGTGGGACTTTCCCTGACAGCCACAGTATTGCTAAGAGTCGAGAGAGAAGGGTAAGAGTCCCCTCCATCATAACTGGGTTATGAGAGACGATCTTAGCAAGGGTGACATGAGGACATCCTTAAGCAATGGACGTCCAAAATTTCCTTGATAGCCCACAGGAGGAAATGTATAAGGAATATAGTATGTGGGTCAGCTGGCATCTGAATGGTGCAAGCTTACTAAGGAATGGATGTTGGGATTCCCAAAGGGGGAACCTTTGAATTATTCCACTGGGAAAATCTCTATAAAAATAACTGTAGAATCCTATCAGAAACAGCCCAATGTATTTGTTACTATAGAAGACAAAGTATGTTTAGAATCCAGTCTCTCTGATGTGTGCTGCAGCTGCTGCACTGGGTGGGGGCTTCCAAACCCCCCCTCCCTCCAGCACAGAGCAGGAAAAATGTTTGTTTATTTTTTTAAACCTTTTTTGTCCTAGACTTTATGTGCTGCTAAAAAGTTTTGTTCAACTGAATTAAATGTAAGATTATGTATGTTTTGCACACACATATATGCAAGTCTTCCATGAAAAGACATACAGGTGTATGCTATGCTTGGGGGGCATTTAGGGGTTTTACATCTCTTCTTGGTATTTAAATGGATTAACTGGAGTTTTAAAAGCCTAGCACTACTGTGACTTGCACAAGTGACACTGCAATAGCCATACATTGTCCCTTTGTACATTATGGTCCTAGTGATATCTTTGCAGTAGAATTAATATAAATTACAATATACACAAAATTCTAGTAGTAAACCTTTAAGAGGTCTGATTTGTTAGTTACTTTATTGGTAATTTCACTTTTACTACCGTCAAAGTATTTTCACAACTGATAGACCACTAGTACTTACCCCCCTGAAAGTTATTTGGTCACTAATGGTAGCCCTTGTATTTATAAGGTTAGATATTTGGTTGTGGGTCTGATTGTATGTGGGCACTGGCACTTGGCTGTCTATTGTCATTTGTGACTGCATGCCAAGGTCTTGTGGACTATGTGCCCTAGTCCTGGGGTTTGTGTGCATTTTTCGTAGAATGTGTAGAATCTGTGTGCCAGTTTGTCAGTGAGTATCTTTGTAAGTGTATTTGATAGTAAATACATGCATGTGAGAGTGTGAATATTTATGTCACAGTGTGTATATGTGTGCTGTATATGTATATATGTATGTGTATGTATATCTATGTGTATCAGTGACGTGCATTCATTAGAGGCAGGTGAGGCAGTGCCTACCCTGGCCAATGTGGGAATTACATCTAGTTTTTAATAATAAAAAAAATAAAATAAAATGTTTGTTTTTTTCTTATTTTTTTTTTTTAACATATGAAAGGTGACCCCCCCTACCCCCCCACCCCTCCACCAAATTATGCTTCTTACAATTTTATTTTTTCCGTTTCCTCCGTAATTACTATTGCATTCATATTGCGCAAGAAGGTAAGAGGCCAGCTGTCCTTCCATTGCGCAATATGAATCTAATAGTCTGTTATGTTATGGGCTGCTTTAGAGACTGCCACCCAGTGGGGAATAATAACTAATGCAGCAGTCTCTAATGCAGCCCATAACTGCTCCCACCGGAGGCTAGCCTCGGGAGCCCTGAGCCCTGCCTGCCCGGCCGCTCAGCCAATCAGGCATCAGTATGTCTGAGTCTCTAGGCTGAGTTGCCGGGCGGGAAATTGTTGCGCAGCCGCATTGGTGGTCAGGTTGATGCGCAGTCAGTGTCACGTGCGACCGGCGTCAGAGCAGAGATTGAAGACGACGGACCGGACGTGCTGCTGCAGTTCTCCCAGTCTCTGTCTCAGAGGCTCAGAGCGTGACCTAGGCCAGCCCAGTTGTTTGGAGGAGTCTCAGGAGTGAGTCGGTCGGTGACGGTCAGGAGCGGAGCAGGAGTGTTCTGTGTTGGAGTCAGGAGGTGTCACTGTCAGCCGGAGGACTGGAGACTGGAGGTGGAGGACTAGGAGCCCAGCCGGAGCGTAGCTACTAGCCAGGAGGTAGGTGAGGGCTGTCGGCTGAGCTCAATGCAGCAGTCATTGAAATTGCTCTTGTGGCTGGCTGGTCAGGAGGACTCAGGAGGTGTGAGGGTGACAGTTCAGACGACCGTCGGTCAGTGCCAGTGAGTGGTGGGTCGGGTGGCTAATAACAGGAGTGTACTACTCCTCCTGTTATTAGCCACCCGACCCACCACTCACTGGCACTGACCGACGGTCGTCTGAGTGACCTGTCACCCTCACCTCCTCCTGAGTCCTGACCAGCCACAGTAACTGTAACAGAGAGGCAGAGTCCTCCAGTCCAGACCCAGTGAGACTGTGTGTTTTACTGTTGTTGTCTCACTCACCGCTCACGAGGACTGGACTGGAGTGTTAAGAGCTTTTTAAGCTGCTTAGTTAGTTTTTTCAGTTAACTTTTACTAAGTGCGCAACGCCGCCATGACTGTCACAGTGACAGTCATGGCGGCGTTGCGCACTTAGTCTCTGATGATTCCGATGATCACAGGCTCGCCTCACACAGCTTCCTTTGAAGTTTATTTACTTGAGTCTCGAGAACACTTAAAGAATTTCTCTCCTCCAATACCTCCATAATATCATAATTCAGGCTCTTCCACTCCCTTCCTTTTCCTCATCAAACTTGGAAGACAAGTGATGAGGAAAAGGAATGGAGTGGAAGAGCCTTGAAGTAGGTGATATTATGGAGGTATTGGAGGAGAGAAGTTCTTGAATTTCAAGTAAATAAACTTCCAAGGAAGCTGGAATGGAAAGAAGCTGAGTCAGAGTCCACAATTGCGGTAATTGACCAGGCAGCACAGCCACAGTTTCCGGCTTCCAGGCCAGCAGGCTGCTGCAGGATTCCCTATCATTCTCCTTTTGTGTTGTTTTTCCCTTTTCCTCCCCCATTTATATATGCTCTCTGTGTATCTAACTATCTCTCCTTTTATCCCCCTCCTAACCCAAACGTCCAATGTCATGTTTCATCTGCTCCCACCTTCCACACTTCACTGCTTTTGCACTTTTTAATCTTTGCAGGTCCACACAGTAGCTTGTTATCTTTTACTCTGAAATGTCTGTATTCTTTCAGTTACCCCTCTGCTCAGACCAATCCCTCCCCTCTCTAGTCAATCATATTTCCACCACTAACTCCTATAATATGCTTGTTAGTTTTGCTATTATCTTATTGACCCTTATTGCTTAACTTGTTCTCTTTGGGCATACCATTTTCTATACTTCCCATTTCCCTTTACTTTAAGATACTGTTACCTTTACTGTTAAAATTTATTGTAAATTTCTACAACTTCTTTTCACTATCCCTTTCCCACTTCCCACTCTCTCCTTGAATATTGCCCTCTTACCTTTCAAACACACTTATCTCCAAGCCACTCTTACTCCTCTCCCTGCTTTTACACGTCCTACATACTACTTTATTATTCCTTCTAGTCACCATCATTCCAAGTTTCTCAGCCCCTTTCCACAACTACTCCCTCCAGGCTAACCCCAAGAGAATATATATATATATACACACACATTAATTAGCCAATTGACTCAAAGTGATTTAAACATACCATTGAAATAACTGGGTGCAATTGTGTCTCCTCCACCAAACAGAAGAGAATCACTTTTAAAGCTCAGTGGGTCTATCTGACTGTCCCAAGAGTGGACCCCTGAACTTAAGGTATCCCAAGTAATCCCAGAGTCCTGTAGACAGAGGTAAGAGATTGAAGGATGGTAACAGTAGAGAGTAATACAGGCAACCTAAGTATAAATAACATACACTTAAGTTGTGTTTCTATACAACATCACTCCAGTCACTTGTGTAGAATTAACAGCTTTTAAAGGTTCATTCAAAGGCTAATTAATAGATATGGACACAAGCTCTAAACAGGCTGTCTGCTACTTGAAACTGCTTAGCCCTTCAACAAAAGACCATGCAACGATAAGCAGCATCAGCGTGGAGCCTCAACACTGAAAGGGGTAGTAGGAATGTGCTAAAAAAAAAAGATTGGAGAAAAGGGCTGAAACACAGGGAACAAATATGAGAAGGGAGATGAGATAATGAGAGAAATCCAATCAGCAGTGCTAGTCACATGACTCAGATGTGTAACTAGCACTACTGATCGTATCAGCAACGCTGCTCAGGACCAGCAATGGTCTGCGGGTCCTGAGTTGTACTTCTACTGGGCGGGGGTTAAGTACACAGTAGTGCCGGGTTGATAGTCTTAAAATGACATGCTCTAATGAATAAGAGAATGTCATTTTTCCACTATTATGGTTTTTTTAACATTTCTCACCTTGCTGGTCTTTGGTTCCATACTGTTCTCACTCAGACAGTGTAACATGTGTTCCTGATCCTCCAGTGAATATGGGTGGGAAAGGCTCTCCATAAACAAATCTGCAAGTAACAGCAGTGGTTTATTGTGAGTATAAACTGGCCTAACTGAATTGTTGCTCTACAGTCAGACAGGAACTGAGTGACATCCCAGCCCAGGCGCACTCGTAATTAGCCATTGTCATATATCACCCCCCATGGTCTGCCGCTGCCGCTCTACTGTGACTGAGTGTCAAGTCTAGAGGAGATTAGAAGAATTGAGAGACTGTGAGACAGACAGCGCACACACAGTCACAGTGTCAGTGAAAGAGAGACTAAGGGAATAAGCTTTAGTTTAGACTCTGGACACAGAGACAGGTAGGTTATGGTATTATTGTATTATTTAAAAATAATAGTTTATACTGACACAGACAGGCAGCAGCCTCATCCTCTAATACATGACTCACTCATAGGAATACTTTACTAGGAGGTTCTTTATTATAAAAGTAATTTTATAAAATGATGCATCATTTCACACAAAAAGTGACAGTCCACTTCCATGATGTTCCAACAGTTCCATCCATCATTAGGTAATGATTCCTTCCTTCTATTCAATATATTTAGTCTGTTGCACAATTTTTTTATTCTCCTTTAAAAAATTGGCATAAAAATACCTTTTTTATTTTTATGCCAAGTTTTTAAAGGAGAATAAAAAAATTGTGCAACAGACTAAATATATTGAATAGAAGGAAGGAATCATTACCTAATGATGGATGGAACTGTTGGAACATCATGGAAGTGGACTGTCACTTTTTGTGTGAAATGATGCATCATTTTATAAAATTACTTTTATAATAAAGAACCTCCTAGTAAAGTATTCCTATGAGTGAGTCATGTATTAGAGGATGAGGCTGCTGCCTGTCTGTGTCAGTATAAACTATTATTTTTAAATAATACAATAATACCATAACCTACCTGTCTCTGTGTCCAGAGTCTAAACTAAAGCTTATTCCCTTAGTCTCTCTTTCACTGACACTGTGACTGTGTGTGCGCTGTCTGTCTCACAGTCTCTCAATTCTTCTAATCTCCTCTAGACACAGTGTGATCCTGACGCTAACTAATGGTAAGGGCATGAGCTTTAAAATGACTAAGTAAGTTGAACATCAATAGTTTGCCAGGGCTGTACTGCTGTAAAGCAAAAAAAGCTTTATTGGTCAATGCATAGACAAAGCCTGTGTACACAGTGCGCAGAGAATACTTACTCTGTGTGTTTGTACTTAGATCTGCTCCTCTGATGCCCTGCATGTAGATCTAAACAGCCTTGTCTGGCATGCTATCAACCTTGTTATGTCCCTTTAATGAATGGTCTCCATGCAATAACATGGAAGATGATGAGACTGGGAACTTTGGATAGGCTGTTAGTGAATCAAATCTGTCTCTCTTGAAGAAGTGCAGAATTGGGTAGTAGGAGTTATATTAAAAGAGGTCTCATAGGCTGAAGTTGGACATTCTGGATATAACGGCATACATATCAGTGAGTTCAATTTAAATCATCTGTTTTTAATTTTGGGCTTTACATTGCATTAAGACACATATGCTCAGCCTGTGATCGGAATCATCAGAGACTCATGTCATCAAAATTGCAAAATATACCTGCTTGAATGTGTGTGTGGGAACAACAAGGTGACCTTATTAACACTATGAAATGGGGGAAAATAAATTAAAACATAACTTTTAATAATATGCAGATAATATCTGCATATGAAAAGTAATGTTTTAATTTTTTTTTCCTCTTTCATATAGTGTTAATAATGTCACCTTGTTCCCACATACATATTCTTAATATGGCTTGAATATGTGTGTGGGAACAAGGTGACCTTATTAACACTGTATGAAAGTGGGGAAAAATAATGTAAAACATAACTTTTAATATGCAGTTCTCCCTCTCAGCGTGACCTAGGCCAGCCCAGTTGTGTGAGGAGTGAGTCGGTGACGGTCAGGAGGAGTCGGAGTGGACTGTCTGTGTTCTGTTGTGGAGTCGTGTGGAGCAGGAGTCAGTCGTGTCAGGTGTCAGCCGGAGTTGGACGTCAGGAGGACTAGGAGCCCAGCCGGAGCATAGCTACTAGCCAGGTAGGTGAGCTGAGGGCTGAGCTGAATCAATTCAAATCAATGCAGCAGTGAAATTGCTAGCTTGCTTGACTGTTGACTCTAGTGGCTGGTCAGGACTCAGGAGGTGGTGACAGGTCAGACCGTCGGTCAGTGCCAGTGAGTGGTGGGTGGGGTGGCTAACAGTACAGTAACAGAGAGGCAGAGTCCTCCAGACCCAGTGAGAGTAGTGTTACTGTGTGTTGTTGTTTAGTCAGTGTTAGAGATCATGACTCACTCACGAGGACTGGAGTGCTAAGAGCTTTAAGCTGCTTAGCTGCCGCTGCCTTAGTTTTTTAAGTTAGTTTACTAAGTGCGCAACGCCGCCATGACTGTCACAGTGACAGTCATGGCGGCGTTGCGCACTTAGTATCTCTGATGATTCCGATCACAGGCTCGCCTCACACAGCTTCCTTGGAAGTTTATTTACTTGAGAACTTCAAGAACTTCTCTCCTCCAATACCTCCATAATATCACCTACTTCAAGGCTCTTCCACTCCCTTCCTTTTCCTCATCACTTGTCTTCCAAGTTCTATGGAACTTGGAAGACAAGTGATGAGGAAAAGGAAGGACGTAGCAAAATTGCAAAATATACCTGCTTGAATGTGTGTGTGGGAACAACAAGGTGACCTTATTAACACTATGAAATGGGGGAAAATAAATTAAAACATAACTTTTAATAATATGCAGATAATATCTGCATATGAAAAGTAATGTTTTAATGTTTTTTTTCCTCTTTCATATAGTGTTAATAATGTCACCTTGTTCCCACATACATATTCTTAATATGGCTTGAATATGTGTATGGGAACAAGGTGACCTTATTAACACTGTATGAAAGTGGGGAAAAATAATGTAAAACATAACTTTTAATATGCAGATAAAGATTAAAACTGGAATCACTTTATTAAAAACACACTTAGGATTTCTCATTAGGTATGTACTGTTGCATAGTAAAGGTAATAGTGTGCTTTAGGTGCTTGGTTAAATCACATAAAACTGACGTATTGCCATTTGGGTATAGCAAGTTAAGGTAAATAACCTGTACAAATAACCTAAGAATGTCTAAATAGCAGAATTGACATTGACATTTCTGCTATTTAGACATTCTCATGTTATTTACATAAAATTGCTATACCCAAATGGCAATACGTCAGTTTTATGTTATTTAACCAAGCACCTAAAGCACACTATTACCTTTTACTATGCAACAGTACTTACCTAATGAGAAATCCAAAGTGTGTTTTTAATAAAGTGATTCCAGTTTTAATCTTTATCTGCATATTAAGTTATGTTTTAATTTATCCCCCCCCCTTTCATATAGTGTTAATAAGGTCACCTTGTTCCCACACATATTCAAGGTATATTTGAAATTTTGAGACCTCCTCATTTTTTACTTAAAGGGACATTAAGCCACAAAATTTACTTTCATGATTCAGATAGAAAATACGATTTTAAACAACATTCCTATTTACTTCTATTATCTAATTTGCTTCATTCTTTTGTTAAAGAAATAGCAATACACATGGGTGAGCCAATCACATGAGGCAGCTAAGTGCAGATACCAATCAGAAGCTACTGAGCCTATCTAGATATACTTTTCAGGAAAGAATATCAAGAGAATGAAGCAAATTAGATAATAGAAGTAAATTAGAAAGTTATTAAAATGGTATTCTCCATCTGAGTCATGAAAGAAAAAAAATGGGTTCAATGTACCTTTAATCCCATGAGTGCTGTTAATGTAGTCCTTCCAATGTGTGTTTTATCTGACTGTTCTGTTCTGCTCTTTTCATGCTACGGAGAATAATGATACACGCATGAGGCCATAAGCATACAAAACAGCAAAGTCATTTTCAGAAGAGCTTGAGCTAAAAAAAATAAATAAATAAAAATCAATTTGTGCCAGTTTAGCATGTTTATATATAGACCCTCCCCATAGTGTTAATCAGTCACTTTAACAATGATTACCAATACAGCTCTGCAACTTCTGCAAGTACATTATGGCCCTGCAAAAAATATGCATGCAGCCCCCATCTGCTCTACCTACAGAAGATCATGCAATGCATGATAAACATGGCTATTATTTACAATGTGACACTCCCATTGAGGTGAAGCAAACGTACAGTTGTTAAAAACAAAAAACTATACAATTGAGACATTATCTGTAAAAGATCCACCCTGTACATCAGTCTTTTGCTTAACTTGCAGTGTGAAGTGAAACTGCACTTTATTTAAATGTTTATGTGTTGTTCAAAAAATTAATGTTGAAAAATATGTGCTAGAATTCTGTTTGATATATGGTACCATGACCCATAAGGGGGTTTGTTTTTTCAACTACAAGATTCCAAATTTGTAAAAAATCACCCTGTAACTCTGTATATTTATAAAATGTTATAAAATGCACCCTAGCCCTGTGGTTTGTCAATCGTATAGTGACACTTGTGTATGTATCTGTCACACGACACTCCATTTGCATAGTCCAGGTACTTGGCACTCTAGGAGTTACATTAAAGGAGAACTGCTCAACTCCACCTACCCAAATATTTAATAAAATAACTCATATTCTAGTCTTTAGAACAGCACAAAAGACAGAACTCACACATTTTTATAATAATGTGTGAGTTCTGTGCTGTTCTAAAGACTAGAATATGAGTTATTAAATATTTGGGTAGGTGGACTTGAGCAGTTCTCCTTCAATGTAACTCCTAGAGTGCCAAGTAAGGTACCTGGACTATGCAAATGGAGTGTCATGTGACAGATACATAACTCACAATAGTCTAGATCGAATCCATAGATGCCCATATGGTTACCAAGCAGCTTTGATGTAAAAATGACATAATCACAAGTGTAGCATCACTTCAGACTCCAGCTAGGTAGAAACTTAGGTAAAGGGACAGTCTAGTCAAAATTAAACTTTCATGATTCAGATAGGGCATGCAATTTTAAACAACTTTCCAATTTACTTCTATTATCTAATTTGCTCAATTCTTTAGATATCCTTTGTTGAAGAAATAGCAATGTACATGTGTGAGCCAATCACACAAGGCCTTGATGTGCAGCAACTAATCAGCAGCTACTGAGCAAATCTAGATATGCTTTTCAGCAAGTGATATCAAGAGAATGAAGCAAATTAGATAATAGAAGTAAATTAGAAAGTTGTTTAAAATGACATGCTCTTTCTAAATCATGAAAGAAAAAAATTGGGTATCATGACCCTTTAAGGCATTAAATTCTCTGTTCTGTTCCATCACGTGTTTACTGAGCCCAACCGGTTGCATTCAATTCTGAAGAGCTTCATGTTTGTATTATTTTGCTAATGGGAATATTAATTAAATTAGCATGGCAAAGAAACAAACCATTGCTTTGTGTTTGGCCTAATGCCTTGTATTCTAACTTTCTTCCTAATCATTGACATTTTCAAAAGAAATGTGTTTTGGTTTTATTTTTTGTTTTTTTATTTTTTGTTTTTCTTGCTTACAAGAGAATGATATACCATGAAATCAATCACATATAAATGCTGCAACAGGTGACAGTTATATGGTTTATGTGTCAGTGTCTATCTACTCTACAGTATTTATAGAATTCTAAAAACCCTGTGTGGTTAGCTATCACTATGAGATTTTCTGGTTTGTTGGTTTTTCTGTCACGCCTGGCAATTTAGAGTTTGATTGGAATTCTGTAATGTGAATATAAAAATGACATGCTGTAACAGTTTTTTAAAAGGTCAGATTCATGTCATACTGTTGTTTATTACTGATATGGAATGGATATGACTGCTAGATTATGCTTTTCTGTAAATAATATTCTTTGTAAAACTGTAAATAGTGCATTGTTTTGCCTAATCTGTATCACGTTTTAGTAATATGCACAGTTGCCCGCTGTAATTCTATGTCACCATATGTGTATTCCGACAGTGACCAGTTCATTTCAACAGTACGTTTAGAAGTTCAGGTTAGTGACTGTACTCAGAATCAGATTATGTGCATTGTTGATATCATATCATATAATATGTATACTATTTTCTGCTAAGTACCTTTTATTCACCTGATGATACAGCAGCAGCTACACGAGTGTATCATCAGGTGAATAAATAAAAGGTACTCAGCAGAAAATAGTCTACATATCACCAGTGCACATAATCTGATTCTGAGTACAGTCACTAACCTGAACTTCAAAATGTACTGTTGAAGTGAACTGGTAGTGGTAGGTCAGGTCTGAGAGTGCAATGGCAAAGATGAAAGATGAACTGGTCTGGTAGATCAGGTCTAATGAGAGTGCAATGGCAAAGATGAAAGATGTAGCAAATAAAAATAGGACTGATAAGTTTGCACAATTCAGATTCAGAAACATGCTATAATTATGCAAACTGATCATCAGTTGGATACAATATTGGGATGAAATGTCCCTTTAAACTTAATACCAGACTGTATGTGAGTCAT
The DNA here is from genome assembly GCF_027579735.1 of Bombina bombina. NCBI lineage: Eukaryota > Metazoa > Chordata > Amphibia > Anura > Bombinatoridae > Bombina > Bombina bombina. Next base: position 340,039,673 of record NC_069506.1, read on the forward strand.
GTATTGTCTTGTCTGTATATAATTATACTGTGTAAAAAATGTTTTCTTTTATCTTGGCTGCTGCTGTCATTTTTGGAGAATTGGTGTAGATTGTATTCTTTTTGATGTTTGTTTTTGTACTTGAGGTACAAATCTTTTAAAAAATTGTATTTGTTTTGCGGATTTGCTATTAAACCGCGCAGAGAGGTTAAACACATAATCAAAACTTTACTCTTAAGTCGGTTACCTCTTGGCTCACCTGATGTGTTCTGCTTGCTCCTAGTAGTGCATTTCTGTTCCTTCAACAAAGGATACTAACAGAATGAAGCAAATGTTATCAAATAAATTGTGAAGTAAGCATTGCTGCTCAGTCTGAATCATGAGCATACATGACTGTGTTTTGTGTCTTTTTAAGACTAGACTGATGTTATTGTTTAGCAACAAAACAGAAATGTCTTGTAATAACAAGTTGTTTACTGTTCCCTTTAAAGGCAGATACCTTCTTCGGTATTAATAAAGTTTAGAGGATAGAAAGCTAGATTTGTGTGCTTTTCTTTACCCCATAATAAGGTTATTTGAAAAAAATAAAAAAAATAAAAAATTGGGCGGTTTTGACGTTAGTGAAAATATATCTACTGAAACCTGTAAGTTCCCACTAAGCAATGTCATCTGCTATCTTATGTGACAGTCTACATATGTTTATCCATCTTAGTGTTTTTTACTGTGGTGTATTCAAATTCCTTTTGACCTTGACCTCGTGTTGTTGCGCATGCGTAGATAGCTATTCAGAATCTGACTGCCGTTTAAAAGATATCAGCTCCCATATCGCAATAAGGACAGGGCTACACTACACAGAGCATTTCTAGATGTTCTTTATCCAAAAAAACAAGTAAGTTGTTTGTTGTTTTTTACACAATATGTTTATTTTTAGATTTACTTTTATTAACTCTAGTTCTCTCCTTCTGATTTCTCTTTTTTTTTTTTTTTTTTTTTCTCTGTTGCCAGGTGTTCTGTTCAGTATTCAAATTTTTGCAGAATGGAAAACACTATATCCAGCCTTAGAAATTTCTCAAGATTGGACTTTCCCGCAAAAAAAGAAGTAATAAATAAAGGAAGACCAATGCCTGAGCTGAAGGACTTACTTCAAAAAGACAAAACGATGACACGTACATTCCAAATTGAATGGTATCAAAGGAAAGAATGGCTGTGTGGCTGTGCTACAAAGAATCGCCTATACTGCTTTCCGTGTATTTTATTCTCCACTACAGATAATGTTTGGACAAATGCTGGATTTGGAGATTTAAAAAATCTATCAAGGGGCACTAACAAACATGAGAAATCGACCAGTCACATTCAAAACCAATTTGCTTGGAAAACCTTTGGATTAGCGAGAAGGATAGATACTGCTTTAAATGAACAGCGGAGATTAGATATCATCAACCACAATGCAAAAGTGACTGAAAACCGTGAGATTTTAAAAAACCTTATTCAAGCAACCTTCTATCTAGGCAAACAGGAAATAGCATTCCGTGGTAACGAGGAGGGTGCAAAGTCCTCTAATCGTGGCAACTATGTGGAGCTATTGCATATGTTTGCATGGAAAGATGCAACTTTTGCAAGACATTTGCAAACATCCACTGTGTTTTCTGGATGTTCAAATAGAATCCAGAATGACTTAATCGAAGCAGTAGCTGATATAGTGAGAGATGATATAAGAAAGGAGATTAATGCAGCCCCCTTTGTTGCTGTGGAAGTAGACGAGACAACCGATGTTACAAACATAACACAAATCTCTGTAATTTTGCGTTATGTGGCTAAAAGTGAGCTGAACAGTGAGATAATTGTGAAGGAGGCGTTCTTAGGATTTGATGAAGTGGTTGACAGACGAGCACCAGCTATTGCCGACTATGTATTGGGAGTGTTGGAGAAATATAATTGTCTTGAAAAGCTGGTAGCTCAGACTTACGACGGAGCCTCTGTGATGGCATCAGCTATTAATGGGGTGCAAGCAAAGATTAAAGAAAAAGTACCTGAAGCAACTTTTATTCATTGTTATGCACACAAGTTAAACCTGGTGCTCTCTAATTCTGCAAAATCTATAGAAGAGTGTAAAGTATTTTTTTCTACACTTGAGGGAATGGCTACGTTTTTCAGTAAATCGACAAAGCGCACCCACCTACTGGACGATATGGTGAAGAGACGTTTACCGAGAGCAGCACCCACCAGATGGAGTTCAAATTCCAGACTAGTGCAGACGGTCAACATGTATCAAAGTGATATACGTGCTATGTTCCTGTTTCTCAGAGAAAATCCAGATGGTTGGGATCATGAGACCTTGATGATGTCTGAAGGATATTACTTCTTTCTGAATAAAGCATCAACCTGCTTCTTGCTTATGACATATGAGGCCATTTTCATACAAACTGACGCACTCTTTCGATTGCTGCAGAGTAAAGTGATGGATGTTGGATTCTGCTGTCGGAGAATTGCCGATACCATGAAATTTCTTGAAAATCACAGACAAGAGTTTGACAATTTGTATGGTACATTTGAGGCGGATTGTATCAGAATGGGGCTGACAGACAATGTAAGGAGTAAACAGCCAATAAAAGATGTGAGGAGAAGGTTGTTTTACAACATTATGGACAATGTAAACGTTCAAATGAAAGCTCGGTTTGACCATTTTGCTGAGCTAGAATTCCTTTGTTTGGTCGATTGCACTAAATTGCTTGAAATGTCCAAACATATTGATGACCAAAAACTGCAGAGCCTAGCAAGATATGGCAAATACTTTGACTTAGTTCGATTAAAATCTGATCTAATTGGATGTTATAGTTCAGAAATGGTGAGAAATGATTGCAAATCACCTACAGATCTACTAAACTTTTTGGCCAACAACGATCTCATGAAGACTGTTCCAGAGGCAGTGAAATTACTGAAGCTGGTTCTCACAATACCAGCTACAACGGCCTCTGTTGAGAGGTCCTTCTCTGCTTTAAAGCGCATAAAAACTCATAGCAGGAATCGGACCAGTCAAGGACGACTTTCCTCTTTGGCCGTTTTAGCTATTGAGAGAGAAAGACTGGTACAGTTGCATGAAAAGAACTGTGAAGATTTTCTTAATAAAGTGATTGAAAACTTTGTTAAAAAAGATCGAAGGATTGACCTTGTCTACAAATGAGGGAAATGAACAACACCAGTCACAGTAAAAAAGTTTTGATTGTTAATATGTTAATATTTGTTAGATGTTTTATAATATAAGTTATTAAAGACCTATTTTAAACATAACAAAATGTTTTTTTCTTTTCTTTAAAGTTAATTTGCAATACAATATTCTGGTATTGCAATATATGATCAAACTTTAAAAAAATGCTTTATTCTCAAGGTCAACAGATTGCAGTTGAACTGGTGCTTTAGTGCAACGTTTCTTAACCGTGGCCCTCAAGTAGCCTCAACAGACCAGGTTTTCATTATAGATGAACCAGTGCACAATTGAAGTGCTCAGCTTAGCAGCAGTAATACCATGGATGGATTGTTTTCTAACCTGCTATCAACCATCAGCTGATTATTTCACCAATGCAGCACTGGTTCGGCTATAATGAAAGCCTGGTCTTTTGGGGCACTTGAGGACTTCAGTTGAGAAACAATGCTTTAGTTGAAATGCCTAATTTTACATTTTAATTTCAAAGGGACTTGCAGAAAAATGTCATTATCATCATAGAAAGTGGAGAAATTGCTGTCTCTGAGAAGGTAAGACCATGCACTCTTATTTTTTCATTTGTATAAATAGTGACCTTGTTGTCCTTCACTACGGTCTTTACTTTGTAAAATGTCCACCACAGCCTTTGTCTGTGCCTATACCTGTTCACCAGCTGCCACTGGTTCACAACATTTTTATATTTACTGAATAATGAAAGAATCTATAAGCATACTTTGCAGCATTGAAGTAAAAAGTATGTTTGAAACATATTTTAATGGGCCTGGATTTCTAGATCTCATAATCAGAGCAAGCATTTTGTTATCTGGCAAGAGTTTCTGTTACAATCCTTTAGACTAAAATCAGATGTTTACTAAGTTGACCAGTTTTCAAAGACACCATTGAAAGGGAGATGAAACCCATATGTTTTCTTTCATGATTTAGAAAGAGCATGCAATTTTAAATAACTTTCAAATTTACATCTAATATCTGATTTTTTTTCATTCTTTTGATATCCTTTGATGAAAAGCATATCTAAATATGCTTAGAAGCTACTGAGCTTATTTAGATATGAATTTCAACAAAGGATATCTGTTTTTCTTCATTCTTTTGATATCCTTTGTTGAAAAGCATATCTAAATATCCTCAGTAGCTAGTGAGCATATTTAGATATGATTTTCATCAAAGGATATCTGGTTTTCTTCATTCTTTTGATATCCTTTGTTGAAAAGCATATCTAAATATGCTCAGTAGCTACTGAGCATATTTAGATATGATTTTCTACAAAGGATATCTGGTTTTCTTCATTCTTTTGATATCCTTTGTTGAAAAGCATATCTAAATATGCTCAGTATTTAGATATGATTTTCAACAAAGGATATCTGGTTTTCTTCATTCTTTTGATATCCTTTGTTGTAATTCATATCTAAATATGCTCAATAGCTTCTAAGCATATTTATATATGCTTTTCAACAAAGGATATCAAAAGAATGAAGAAAACCAGATATCCTTTGTTGAAAATCATATCTAAATATGCTCAGTAGATACTGAATGGTGGCTGCATATAGATATTGGCTCGCCCATGTGCAATTGCTATTTCTTCAACAAAGGATATCTAAAGAATGAAGGCGTATCCGATTCCTAGACACTGCCTCACCAGCCTCTGAAGTCACCGCACATCACTGATGTGTATGCATGCGCTGTATATGTGTGTATATATGTATTGATGTATGTATGTATATATGTGTATTATACTGTGTATATATATATATATATATATATATATATATATATATATATATATATATATGTATGTATGTGAAACCCACAAGTTTTTCTAGGTTGGTTTGGGAGGAGGAATGCATTACTGGGAGCTAGCTGTTGATTGTAGGTTGCACATAGATGGTCCTTTTCTTTGGTTCACCTGATGAGTTCAGCTGACTCCCAGTGGTGTCTTGCTGATCCTTTAATAAAGAATACAAAGTGAATAATGATAATTTGCTAATAGACATGAAATGGAAAATTGTTTACAACTGCATGCTCTAAGTAATAAAAGGAAATTGTTGGGTTTTAGTATTGCTGGAGAAAATTATTAGTGCCCCCCAGTTTTGACTGTAGTATCTTATGTGCCCCATACCACCTCATAGCAAGATGTATATGCCCCAAGGGGAGGTAACATTGATGACTAAGGTATGGGAAAAATGCCCACTGCCACATTGGTGTCGGGATTGAATAAAGAAATCCATGATAAATTGGTTTCCGCCCATTCTGATTGGCGAGATAAATCAGTCCCAGCACTAATGAGCTTAGTGAGCTCACTACAAAGGAACATAGAAGTATAGAAAAAGAAAGCACTAAGGGTAATGCCAGTGTGTGCCCCTGGGAAACCCCAATAGAAGCAGTTTAAGGGATAAATGAGGGGGAACCCAGAAAAGCTAAATGTTATAACTGTGGGAGAACAATTGATGGACTGGGCTTCCAGTGCTACCAATCATATCTGAGAGCAGAGGGGGTGATGCCTTTGTTCGCCTGACCCTCTCTGACATGCCATACCATTTTGTGGAGTGTTTGGTGGACACTGGAACAGACCGCAGCGTTCTCAAAAGAGCTATAGCTGTTATGAAATTAAAGGCACATCAGCAAGCGATAGATCCTATCACTATGGGTAATAATAGGGTAGATGAAGCAGCCAAGAAGGCAGCTCTCATGATACTCCAACAGTCCTCTGAAACTGTGGAGAATTTGACAATGGATGTCTTAAAAACCCTCCAAAAACCAAACAGGTTCCCTAACTCAGTGCAAGTGGAAAAATGCTGGTTGCAAACTGGAAAATAAGGTTTGGAAACATGGGGATGGTAGATTATTTGCACCTACAGTGCTATATCCTGTTTTAGCCAGTTTATCTCATCTCCCTTCCCATGTTTCCAAAGGGGGAATGATTGCAAGAATGATTGCATGTGTTAATACATTTTGGTTTGCACCAGGTTTCTCACAATTTGCAACTGAATGGTGCAAGAAATGCATGATGTGTGCTAAATACACTCCAGGTAAATTGATAAAGGTGGAGATGAAACACCTGGTAAAACCTGACTACCCATTCCAAAGGCTGCAGATAGACTATATTCAGCTGCCCAAATGTGGTGTGTATGAGTATGTTTTGCTGTGTGTAGACATGTTTTCCTCTTGGGTGGAGGCCTGGCCGGTTGCCAAGGCAACAGCAGGTGAAACAGCAAAAATACTGATAACTGAAATTGTGTGCAGATATGGTCTACCTGAAACAGTGGAATCTGACAGAGGGACTCATTTTACTGGGCAAGTGTTTGCAGAAATTATGAAAGGGTTGCAGATTAACCAGCATTTCCATACTCCTTACCATCCACAATCATCTGAGAAAGTAGAGAGCCAATGGTGTTTTTAAAAAATAAAATAGCTAAAATCTGTGAGCAGACAAAACTTACTTGGGTACAAGCCTTACCTTTAGCCCTCTTTGCAGTAAGACACACCCCAAAGGCAAAGCATGGCCTTTCACCATTTTTGACATTTTGTTTGGTAGGCCACCACTATTACATGGGCAGTATGCTTCTCTAATTGATTATGTTGTTCAGCTGCATGAGCAACTGACTAATTTGCATGGAAAAGTTTTCTCTTCATTACCAGATCCAGAACAAATAACTGGAACTCACCACCTGCACCCTGGAGACTGGGTGGTGATAAGAAGATACGTGAGGAGACACTTAGAGCCCCGGTTTGACGGCCCATACCAGGTTTTACTGACCACACCCACCTCAGTCAAAGTGGAAGGGAAACCAAACTGGATACACGCCTCTCACTGTAAGAAAGTGAACTTCCAGGCCGGTGATAAAAACCTGTGTCAAAAGGGTGAGACCACTGGGGACAAAGAGGGTTAATGAATTGCCAAAATGCATATACTGTCCTGTTTTTTTCTTTGTCCCTTTCTTTCGCCTAGATTTAGAGTTTTGTCGGTAAAGACCAGCGGTGCTAACGCTCCTTTTTTTTCCAGCGCACCCTTAAGCCAACGCTGGTATTATGAGTTGTCTGAATGGCTGCGTTAGCCTCAGAAAAGGGAGCGTTGAGCATAATTTAGCTCCACGTCAACCCTCAATACCAGCGCTGCATACGGTAGCGGTAAGCTGGAAAAACGTGCTTGTGCACGATATCCCCATAGGAAACAATGGGGCTGAGCTGGCAGAAAAAAAAACCCAACACCTGCAAAAAAGCAGCGTTCAGCTCCTAACACAGCCCCATTGTTTCCTATGGGGAAACACTCTCTAAGTCTACACCTAACACCCTAACATGAACCCTGAGTCTAAACACCCCTAACCTTACACTTATTAACCCCTAATCTGCCGCCCCCGCTATCGCTGACACCTGCATTTTATTATTAACCCCTAATCTGCCGCTCCGGACACCGCCGCAACCTACATTATAGCTATGAACCCCTAATCTGCTGCCCCTAACATCGCCGACACCTATATTATATTTATTACCCCCTAATCTTCCCCCCCACGTCGCCACCACCTACCTACACTTATTAACCCCTAATCTGCCGACCGGACCTCGCCGCCACTATAATAAATGTATTAACCCCTAAACCACCGCACTCCCGCCTCGCAAACACTATAATAAATTGTATTAACCCCTAATCTGCCCTCCCTAACATCGCCGCCACCTACCTACAATTATTAACCCCTAATCTCCCGCCCGCAACATCGCCGCTACTATAATAAAGTTATTAACCCCTAAACCTAAGTCTAACCCTAACACCCCCCTAAATTAAATATAATTTAAATTAATCTAAATAAATTTACTATAATTAAATAAATTATTCCTATTTAAAACAAAATACTTACCTATAAAATAAACCCTAATCTAGCTAAAATATAACTAATAGTTACATTGAAGCCATTTTAGGATTTATATTTATTTTACAGGCAACTTTGTATTTATTTTAACTAGGTACAATAGCTATTAAATAGTTAATAACTATTTAATAGCTACCTAGTTAAAATAATTACAAAATTACCTGTAAAATAAATCCTAACCTAAGTTACAAATACACCTAACACTACACTATCAATACATTAATTAAATAAATTACCTACAATTAGCTAAACTAAAATACAATTAAATAAACTAATCTATAATACAAAAAAAAACACTAAATTACAGAAAATAAAAAAAATTACAAGAAGTTTAAACTAATTACACCTAATCTAAGCCCCCTAATAAAATAAAAAAGCCCCCCAAAATAATAAAATGCCCTACCCTATTCTAAATTACAAATTAATCAGCTCTTTTACCAGCCCTTAAAAGGGCTTTTTGCGGGGCATTGCCCCAAAGTAATCAGCTCTTTTACCTGTAAAAAAAATACAACCCCCCAACATTAAAACCCACCACCCTCATACCCCTACTCTAACCCACCCAAACCCACCTTAAATAAACCTAACACTAACCCCATGAAGATCTCCCTACCTTGAGTCGTCTTCACCCAGCCAAGCCGAATTCTTCATCCAAGCGGAGCAAGAAGAGGTCCTCCATCCGGTTGAAGTCTTCATCCAAGCGGGGCAGAAGAGGTCTTCCATCCGATTGAAGTGTTCATCCAAGCGGCATCTTCTATCTTCATCCATCCTGAGTGGAGCGGCAGCATCCTGAAGACCTCCGATGCGGAACATCCATCCTGGCTGACGACTGAACGACGAATGACGGTTCCTTTAAATGACGTCATCCAAGATGGCGTCCCTCGAATTCCGATTGGCTGATAGGATTCTATCAGCCAATCGGAATTAAGGTAAGAAAATTCTGATTGGCTGATTCAATCAGCCAATCGGATTGACCTCGCATTCTATTGGCTGATCGGAACAGCCAATAGAATGCAAGGTCAATCCGATTGGCTGATTGGATCAGCCAATCGGATTGAACTTCAATCTGATTGGCTGATTGAATCAGCCAATCAGAATTTTCCTACCTTAATTTCGATTGGCTGATAGAATCCTATCAGCCAATCGGAATTCGAGGGACGCCATCTTGAATGACTTCATTTAAAGGAACGTCATTCGTCGTTCAGGATGGATGTTCCGCGTCGGAGGTCTTCAGGATGCTGCTGCTCCGCTCCGGATGGATGAAGATAGAAGATGCCGCTTGGATGAACACTTCAATCGGATGGAAGACCTTTTCTACCCCGCTTGGATGAAGACTTCTACTTGATGGAGGAACTCTTCTTGCCCCGCTTGGATGAAGACTTCTACCGGATGGAGGACCTCTTCTTGCTCCGCTTGGATGAAGAATTCGGCTCAGCTGGGTGAAGACGACTCAAGGTAGGGAGATCTTCAGGGGATTAGTGTTAGGTTTATTTAAGGGGGGTTTGGGTGGGTTAAAGTAGGGGTATGTGGGTGGTGGGTTTTAAAGTTGGGGGTTTGTATTTTTTTTATAGGTAAAAGAGCTGATTACTTTGGGGCAATACCCCGCAAAAAGCCCTTTTAATGGCTGGTAAAAGAACTGATTACTTTGTAATTTAGAATAGGTTAGGGCATTTTATTATTTTGGGGGGCTTTTTTATTTTATTAGGGGGCTTAGATTAGGTGTAATTAGTTTAAACTTCTTGTAATTTTATTTTCTGTAATTTAGTGTTTGTTTTTTTGTATTATAGATTAGTTTATTTAATTGTATTTTAGTTTAGCTAATTGTAGGTAATTTGTTTAATTAATTTATTGATAGTGTAGTGTTCAGTGTATTTGTAACTTAGGTTAGGATTTATTTTGCAGGTAATTTTGTAATTATTTTAACTAGGTAGCTATTAAATAGTTATTAACTATTTAATAGCTATTGTACATAGTTAAAATAAATACAAAGTTGCCTGTAAAATAAATATAAATCCTAAAATAGCTTCAATGTAACTATTAGTTATATTGTAGCTATATTAGGGTTTATTTTATAGGTAAGTATTTAGTTTTAAATAGGAATAATTTAATTGTAGTAAATTTATTTAGATTAATTTAAATTATATTTAATTTAGGGGGGTGTTAGGGTTAGACTTAGGTTTAGGGGTTAATAACTTTATTATAGTAGCGGCGACGTTGGGGGCGGGAGATTAGGGGTTAATAATTGTAGGTAGGTGGCGGCGATGTTAGGGAGGGCAGATTAGGGGTTAATACAATTTATTATAGTGTTTGCGAGGTGGGAGGGCGGCGATTTAGGGGTTAATACATTTATTATAGTGGCAGCGATGTCGGTCAGCAGATTAGGGGTTAATAAGTGTAAGTAGGTGGCAGCGACGTTGGGGGGGGGGCAGATTAGGGGGTAATAAATATAATATAGGTATCGGGGATGTTAGGGGCAGCAGATTAGGGGTTTATAGGGATAATGTAGGTGGCGGCAGATTAGGGGTTAAAAAAAATATAGGGTTTGCGATGTGGGAGGGCCTCGGTTTAGGGGTTCATAGGTAGTTTATGGGTGTTAGTGTACTTTTTAGCACAGTAGTTAAGAGCTTTATGTTCCCACGTTAGCCCATAAAACTCTTAACTACAGACTTTTTTTGCGGTTGGAGTCTTGTCGGTAGAGGCTCTACCGCTCACTTCTTCCAAGACTCATAATACCAGCGTTAGGCAAATCCCATAGAAAAGATAGGATACGCAATTGACGTAAGGGGATCTGTGGTAGCCTGGAGTTGCGGAAAGAAAGTCAGCGGTAGACCCTTTCCTGCCTGACTCTAAATACCAGCGGGCATTAAAAAGCAGCATTAGGACCCCTTAACGCTGCTTTTTAACCCTAACGCAGAACTCTAAATCTAGGCGTCTGTGTTTTATACCTCTATACACCAGTGAAGGGCGACAAATGGACAAATTCCATCTGGCTTTTACACCAACAAACCGCCAAGCAACTCAATGCAACAGACTGTTGGATATGCTCTCATAATCCTGCCAATCATAAAGGAATCCATTTAATAGGTGTACCAATATCAATGAATGATTTAAATTTGACAGATTACAGCTATGATGTTCAAATAGATATAAATAACTCTGTTCATAATTTGCTGATTGTAACAGTTTATGTTTTTGTTCAACATTAAAAGCTTTGTGTGCCCCTAGGTGTGCCTGTCTTGAACAGACAGACAATGATAAATGGAGCTGTCAAACTCAGTTATATAACAATATGAGATGGTTTCAACTATGGCTGGGAAAGATGGTAAGATTATTCCAATGGTCCTTAAACAAGGTATAAGCAAGAATTATTCTCATCTGTAGATAAAGCCTGGATGTGGTTCCCTGTCTGGACAGGTTGGGGAATTGAGCTAGCCAATAGAATTAACAAATATGCTAGTATTATGGATGGGATTATTAATGAGACTACAAGTTCTATACATGTCCTTAATGAAGAGTTAACCCAAGTTAGAAAAGTGGCTCTGCAGAATAGGATGGCTCTTGATTACCTACTTGCCATTGAAGGGGGGACATGTAAGATTATTGGTTCAGAATGTTCTACCTGGGTGGAGGATTCTCATGACCCCATAGAAGCACACATGAATAAAGTAAAAGAGTTACAACAAAGATCTAGAGATATAGCTAAGGTGGGATGGAACCCATTCTCTTGGATGGGATCCATTGGAACCTGGTTTAACAATATGCTTACAAATCTTTTAAAACCCATAGTGGTAGTGATAGGAGTAATTCTAATGTGCCTAATTGTTTGTAAATTGTTAATGATTTGTGTTTCTCGTTGCAGCAAAACAAGATGAAGATACCGATTGTTTAGGGTGATGATACAACAGCCACAGAGATGACCGACTGATAACTTAGTTCAGCTACCTGCCTTCCCTGCAGACCCTCCAGTCATTTTAGGAGACAGGTGGAAGATCTCATCTCTGCGAGGGGGTCCCATAATTGCACCTCATCAGCTTTGGGCCTACTACAGGATTTGGACCTAGGCCTGTGAAGGGATGCAGTTCTGGCTGCTGTTGTTATCTATTTAGATAGAGATTGCATATTTTGTGTTTGCGTGTTACCAATAAAGATGTGTGAATGCTTAGAGGAAATGATAACTATGTAGGCAGATCTGGAATGGAGGCTCAGCATCCCACTGTCTATGCAGCTTATCTGTATACTCAGTGATATACAGTCTGTCTTGGGTCATTTCCAGGTAGGAAGGCTGTTAGTCAAATGAGAGACACAAAGTAATAATGGCGTGATAATAAACGCAAGGTAATAGATAAATATATGTGATAATAAAATTATCAAAAGGGTGAGAAATGTTAGGGAAAAATATTTTTAATTCTGTATATATTTTTCTTATGTGTTATAAGGGGCTGACAAGTCTCATATTTTTCAACAGTTACATTCTTTGTCAGTTCAGCTCTTTTGCTGTGTATGCAAAGTAATTCTTTTCAGCTATAGTAACAACACCCAAAGTCTGTATGGACAAGATAAGAAGAAGACCACGAGGTGCTTACATGTGAAGATTCTTGGTTGTAAGCACAGGACATGGGCTATAAAAGAGAGGCTGTTCTTATCTGAGGCTGCACGCCACACTCTGTATTACTGTAAAATGACCTGTTGTCATTTTGTTGTAATTTTGTTTAACTGTACAATTATAACCTTTTAATTTGGAACAGTTGGCTCATGTTATTTTTCTTCAACACTTTAAATGCTAAACAGCATTCTAAACCTAAAAATATAGATTGTATAATCATCAAACTAAGTTTAATGAACAAAAACATTTGCTAAACATCACCTAATAAAATAATCACACAACAGACTGCATCATCATCAAACTAAGTTTAATAAACAAAAACGTTTTTTTACTTGCATTTTTCTGCAATCAGTTCTCTGCATTGTTAGCATGTTAGATAATATTGGGTCTGCACCTATTCTATGCATTTCAATCTGCAGTGATTAATAGGCAGTTAGGCACCCTCACCTCAAACAGCTGGACAGGAAGATAATAGGGAAGTGGCTGCTAAATTTTGCTCGATAGATCTGGTCTGATCTGTGTACACAGATATTTAAGGCTGTAACTTTGCTGCAAAACAAGCGGACAGCTCCACCTACTGGCTATTTTAATTAGTGCATTGCTTTCCAAAAGCTTTTCAATAGCAGTCACGTGACTGAAAAAAAAGGTTTTATTCTGAAACGGCGCAAATTGAACCGGCGTAAACCGATGGCCACCTGTATATATATATATATATACTAGATGGTAAGCCTGCCCAGAGGGCAGTCTATGTATTGTTAAAAAAAATTAAAAAAAATTTAACTACAGAAAAAAATAAACAAATTATCAAAAATAAAAAAATTAAACCTAATCCCTATGGCCTAGATTTAGTGTTTGGCGGTAGCCGTGAAAACCAGCGTTAGAGGCTCCTAACGCTTGTTTTTACCGCCCTCCGGTATTTAGAGTTTAGTTACCGACACTCAAAAATCTCCCAACGCACAAATCTCTACCGACAGCTCAGACCCAGTAGTTAACATCTACCGACAAAATAAACATCCACGAATCACAAAACAAATATTACACAAAGTACACTTACACTCATACAAACACTACACTATCTTTATTTTTCAGATTTAATATTTTTTCATCAAAATAGAAAGGATCAAAGTTGCGAGATCTCGGGTGTTAGAAAAAAAACAACACAAATCCATTTTGCCATTGACTTACATTGACACACGGGAAAACACACTCATATAGCTTAATCTAACTAATAATATTATCACAAACATACACTCATCGATGCATACAAACAATATACACCACATTACATACACAAACAAGTTATTTTTTACAAAATGAACACGATTTAGCTACTTTTTTACACAAGCTCATGACGTCACTCACTTTACGCTCAAAACCAGTCTTGGATTTTATTTACACACAAATTTTGAGCCTCCATTGACTTCTATGGGGAAGACGTGCTCGTGCACGCGACAGACAGATTTCCATAACGCACGCAAAAAGCGTAGACAAAAAAACTCCAAATACCAGCGCTAGAAATCGGAAAAAAAAACATGCTTTTCTGCGTTAGACCCAGCTATGACAAATAGATCAAGAAATGCCTATTTCCCTATGGTGGACTTATGGATTTTACTTATTGAATATTCACAACAGCATTAAATTGTTTGATACTTTTACATTACATCAACTACAAATCAACATCACTAGTAACAAACATTTTTTTAAAAAAAAATCACATTTAAACGGACACAAAAATAATTAAAACATTTCAGGATTCACAAACAGTAGACAATGGGAAACACCTCTCATTTACCTTTATTATTGCATTTCATTTATTCAACTCATATGCTTGCAGCAACAGCATATCTACATAGGCTTAACACATGATCAGTCATGGATGCACATACTTTACTTTTATCATTCACTCATACATGTGCATTCAAATGATGGGGGAAAACACATTACATTCTCTCTAGGAATCACAAAACAGAACATATGGATTTTAATGTACTTTTAACATCATGATTCCATCACAATAAACCATTAGGAATTACGTACAAGAAGAACATCATTACACCAGATTACAGATGTCACTTTATGGGAAGGAACAACAATGCCAGACCGCTATATAGAAGTCAGCATATGTGGGACACAATCACAATATATACGTACATGTACATAACACGCATCACCCATCACGCAACCACAAAGCACACATTTAGATTTTATTCAGCACACAATAACAATGTAGCACAATACAACAACACAATGAGGATTTCAGAACTACATAGGCAGGTTAATAATATGATGACGTCATTAGAAGATTCAACCATACACATTACAGATTCACGACTGTACCGCCCCTTTCAGAAATTTACCACTCAATACTACAATACTACACATACGTAAACAACAGTTTGGAACAGCATTATTAGGGCGATTTGAATGGGACAATTAATAAATATTGCCAGCTCGCAAATCACTTATATATATAATACTACAGATGACAGCCGGAAGTTCTTCAGTATTAGTGCCATTTTAATGGGACGCATACAATATTGACATCTCGGCAATCACTTATATATACACAATACTACAGATGGCAGACGGGAAGTTCTGAATTATTATTGCGATTTTAAAGGGACGCATACAATATTGACATCTCGGCAATCACTTATATATACAATACTACAGATGGCAGATGTTACTTTATCGTTTACAAACAATATTGCAGCAACATTGATCGATCACATTCGATGCACATTATACACAACTATGCACTTTCATTCATGTTAGCCTGGACGTGTGCTTTTTACTATAAGATCGCGTTTAATAAATTTTGATTACGCATATGATCAAACATTACAAACATGCAGTGTATGTGTGATATTTGACACTTTCACATTGAGATTCATTGGGGGAAAACAACATTTCAGCAAACACATAAAAAAACGCCCACTTTGAAAGCATTCACGCCGCTCACATACAAACAAGTGAATACAATTAGCAATCATTACAAACTCACTACCATTGGACTAATTGTACTATAAATCCCCTAAACAACATGGCCAAAGCATCCCTTGTGATCTACATCATATCAATTCGCATACCTTGTTACTCCTTGCTCTGCTGTTTGGAAATATGGATGATGATGATATGGTAGACGCTGCTGGTGCTGCTATTGGCGAACTAGCGGTTGATAGAATCAGGCAGCCTCGGTGACTCAGACTGAGACGAAGGGGTCGTCTGGTTAGAGGTCCTCGTGTCTACAGGGTGAGACCCACCTTGGAAAACATGAGCAACTTTGAGGTTTATGATAAGTATCGGCTCAATCGCAAACAGCTCATTGGCCTTTACGATCTTCTTAAACCTCATTTGGAGCCACGTATAAGAATAAGGACTGCTGTTCCCGGCATGACTAAGATGCTAAGTTGTCTTTACGTCCTGGCCTCCGGGAGTTTTCAATCAGGAGAAATGTACATGCATGGCCTGGCTCAAGGTACATTCTCTGGGGTGTTTGATAACTTTCTGTACGCCATGGTACGGATCAGTAAGCAATACATAGGATTCCCACAGAATGATGGTGATTGGAGGCGCCTGAAGCGGGAATTCTTTGCTATTGCTGAATTGCCCAATGTCTTGGGAGCCATTGATTGTACCCACATTGCGCTGCATGCTCCAATTGATGACTTGCCCTTCAGAAATCGCAAACATTTTCATAGCCTCAACGTGCAGTATGTTTGTGATGCACGGATGAGGATTATGCATGTGTGTGCGAATTTTGGAGGGGCTTGTCATGATGCCCGCATCCTCTCTCTGTCCACCCTGTGGCGGCAGTTTGAGGAAAGACAAATGCCCCCTGGTTATCTCGTTGGTGAGTATTTGTGCACAACATGGTTAATTAGTTAGACAATTGCCACTGTAGTCTTAAAATGTTAGCGTAATGTTCATCTATAGGATGCAATTTAACCATTTATTTATATTTCCGCAAATGTATACTTTTAGTTCAATGCAGATATGTAGCATGTCTTATCTTAAATGCTCAGATAGAGAATGCAATGTAATCATTTAGTTGGTATTTTACACAAGGTCTGGTTTAGGAGAAATATGCATATGTAGCATGTCTTAGCTGAAATGGGAAGATAGCAGAAAATGCAATTTAACCATGTCGTTGTCTCTTTCCGCAAATGTCTACTTTTAGTTCAATGCAGATATGTAGCATGTCTTACCTTAAATGCTCAGAGAATGCAATGTAACCATTTAGTTGATATTTTACACAAGGTCTGGTTTAGGAGAAATACGCATATGTAGCATGTCTTAGCTGAAATGGGAAGATAGCAGCAAATGCAATTTAACCATGTCATTGTCTCTTTCCGCAAATGTTTACTTTTAGTTCAATGCAGATATGTAGCATGTCTTAACTTAAATGCTCAGATAGAGAATGCAATGTAACCATTTAGTTGGTATTTTACACAAGGTCTGGTTTAGGAGAAATACGCATATGTAGCATGTCTTAGCTGAAATGGGAAGATAGAGAATAATATTGAACTAGATTATTCTTTTAAAAAATAAACATTTGTTAGTGGATTATCGTGTACACAAACATTTTTTGGAATCAAAATACAATTTTGAGGATTCATTTTGAATTATGTTCTGTTCATAATTTATAGGTGATTCTGGGTACATGAGCCGGCCTTGGCTTATTACTCCCTTGCGTAGCCCGACTGATGTGGCTCAGGAGCGCTACAATAGGGCACATAAGAGAACCAGGGCTGTGGTTGAAAGAATGTTCGGGATCCTGAAAATGAGATTCAGGTGCCTGGACAGGTCGGGAGGAGCCCTCCAGTACAACCCAAAGAAGGTGGCTAAGATCGTTATAGCCTGTAGTGTCCTGCATAATATTGCACAGCGGGCTGGGATGCTGCAGGCCGTCCAGGCGCCCCGAAACCTACTCAGAGATGAGGAGGATGATCCAGTTCTAGAGGGGCCATTCCGGGACGAGGGGCTCAATGTCAGAGCAGACATCATCAACCGCCACTTTAGACAGTAAATAATAGAAGTTAGATTGGAGTATTGTCAATAGATGTGAACTCTAGGGAAATGACAAGTAGAGAATTGTGCAAACATGTTAGGATTGTTCATCAAATGCTAAAAATGTGTTTCATTTATTAATATAGGTGATGCTCTGGTCATTGGGTCCTGTAGCGAGTCTTTGCCACCTGGTTCTTAAAGAGAACATCAGCTGGTAAGTATAAATGTATGGACTGTTGCTGGCATGAATTGTACACAAATACATCATATGGCATACATTTTCAAAACTAGTATTTAGTTTACACATTACTTAAAATGTAAATACTCAGAAAGGGATCCTCTAGCATAACTATCCTCTAGCATGACTATGGTTCAAAGTCACACAGAGGTTCGTTCTGCTCAATATGACTCATCTTCACACTTGATTGATAGAACATAACACAAGATGCTACACACGCTTATTAAGCTAGTGACAGAAATTGATTCAGAAATGGGGGGTGGGAGAGGGGTACAGAACTGATTCACACCCTTGTAGTAATAATTTTTATTAAACTTTTTCTGCCATTAGGGAGTTGACTTAATCTAAAGACTGAAAGGGAAGAATTCGAAGCCTGACAGTGAAGAATTCCCAGACTGACAGTGGGAAAAAGCCAAGATTGAAATTGAAGAATACCAATGGGATCATGTCTGGCATTATCTTTCAAATCTGCTGACCTTGAAAACTATACAAAGACATGTTCACATGGTAAGTGCCAACTATTTGATAGAATAAGGCTGTGGAGGCATCCTATTGGAGACACTTAGATGATTTTTAATTTTTTAGATGGTATTTCACAGTCCTCTATTTTTGAAATGATGAATAAGACACCTATTGAAGATCACCTGTTTTCTCCAGAATTGACTTTCAAAGACCATGCATTATCCAGGTTGGTTTACCAATGCATGCTAGTTAAGAATCACAGGAAGAATGTAGAATATGTGTAGCTTACATACATTAGTCATACTTTGTTCATAATTAGATATTTAGGTATCACAATCAGACACTTAGATGATTTTTATTTTTTTAGATGGTATTTCAGTCATCTAGTTTTGAAATGATGAATAAGACACCTATTGAAGATCACCTGTTTTCTCCAGAATTGACTTTCAAAGACCATGCATTATCCAGGTTGGTTTACCAATGCATGCTAGTTAAGAATCACAGGAAGAATGTAGAATATTTGTAGCTTACATACATTAGTCATACTTTGTTCATAATTAGATATTTAGGTATCACAATCAGACACTTAGATGATTTTTACATTTTTAGATGGTATTTCACAGTCCTCTATTTTTGAAATGATGAATAAGACACCTATTGAAGATCATCTGTTTTCTCCAGAATTGACTTTCAAAGACCATGCATTATCCTGGTTGGTTTACCAATGCATGCTAGTTAAGAATCACAGGAAGAATGTAGAATATTTGTAGCTTACATACATTAGTCATACTTTGTTCATAATTAGATATTTAGGTATCACAATCAGACACTTAGATGATTTTTATTTTTTTAGATGGTATTTCAGTCATCTAGTTTTGAAATGATGAATAAGACACCTATTGAAGATCACCTGTTTTCTCCAGAATTGACTTTCAAAGACCATGCATTATCCAGGTTGGTTTACCAATGCATGCTAGTTAAGAATCACAGGAAGAATGTAGAATATTTGTAGCTTACATACATTAGTCATACTTTGTTTATAATTAGATATTTAGGTATCACAATCAGACACTTAGATGATTTTTACATTTTTAGATGGTATTTCACAGTCCTCTATTTTTGAAATGATGAATAAGACACCTATTGAAGATCACCTGTTTTCTGCAGAATTGACTTTCAAAGACCATGCATTATCCAAGTTGGTTTACCAATGCATGCTAGTTAAGAATCACAGGAAGAATGTAGAATATTTGTAGCTTACATACATTAGTCATACTTTGTTCATAATTAGATATTTAGGTATCACAATCAGACACTTAGATGATTTTTATTTTTTTAGATGGCATTTCAGGCATCTAGTTTTGAAATGATGAATAAGACACCTATTGAAGATCACCTGTTTTCTCCAGAATTGACTTTCAAAGACCATGCATTATCCAGGTTGGTTTAACAATGCATGCTAGTTAAGAATCACAGGAAGAATGTAGAATATTTGTAGCTTATATACATTAGTCATACTTTGTTCATAATTAGATATTTAGGTATCACAATCAGACACTTAGATGATTTTTATTTTTTTAGATGGTATTTCAGTCATCTAGTTTTGAAATGATGAATAAGACACCTATTGAAGATCACCTGTTTTCTCCAGAATTGACTTTCAAAGACCATGCATTATCCAGGTTGGTTAACCAATGCATGCTAGTTAAGAATCACAGGAAGAATGTAGAATATTTGTAGCTTACATACATTAGTCATACTTTGTTCATAATTAGATATTTAGGTATCACAATCAGACAAAGGAATACATATTATAGTTGATATAGAGGTATTTGAATGGACATTAAATATTACATTTATGTTCAGCATACATATATGTATTTTTGATTATTTAAATGTGATATACATTATTATGTATAATTAGAAATGCTGATATTTAAATGTAATTTTTATTACACAATATAATGGTGTATGTTTTTTTTTTTTTTTTTAATCCAATAATTTAAGTCATAAATATCTTGATAAAATGTTCCACAAAGTTAGAGCATAGACACAAGATGATTGTAAATGTATTTTATGAATATTTTACAACGTGTGTATTAACTTTGTAAATTTTTTTTATTTTTTTCAGATTTTCATCTGATGACTTCCAGGATTTTTTTGATTTTTTTAGTTAAAAGAAAAAAGTTTTATTTTTAAATGGTAATAATCAACATTTTATTATTAAATACCCTCTTTTGAACAGATTATAATAAATATCCATATAATCTGTCAATAAAAAACAATTTGACTCCCATGACTGGTAGTTGTCTATT
Organism: Bombina bombina; assembly: GCF_027579735.1. Taxonomy (NCBI): domain Eukaryota; kingdom Metazoa; phylum Chordata; class Amphibia; order Anura; family Bombinatoridae; genus Bombina; species Bombina bombina. The sequence continues at coordinate 340,060,356 of NC_069506.1, forward strand.
TGACAAGCACATGCATAAGATCAAGTTAGGCATCATGTATAGCATTAATTTTAGAAAATCCACTGATTCAGAGAATATTAAAGTCAACTAGCTTTTTTAAATTAATTGGGGAGTGAAATCCATCGATGCTCTTATTGTGTAATTTTTAGATTTTAATTTTTTAAAATATTTTCGGATATGTAGTCAGAATTTGACATAACTTTCTTCTTTTCACTTTTAAGAAGGGAAAGTGGTTCACTTACATTAAAGTGACAGTGTTGTTGAATGTAAAATTTCTTTTATAAGATCTTGTATCTTCCTTAGGTATATAAAAACATTATTTTAATAAATTTATATTTTTTAAATTTAAAAATGGTAGGTCAGTTAACTTCATATTTTGCACAAGCTAGTTATTGGATGCCATGTTAATTGATTTTATGTTCTAGTGGAGTCATTTAAAGGGTCATTTAACTATAGTTATTAATAGTATGTAATATTTAAAATCTTACCTCTTGGGTTAGACATCACATATCTATATATAATTTTCATTCTCCTTTAGTTTCTTTCGACAATGGTAAATCAACATTCCGAATGTTTTGGTCCTTAAAGGGACATTCACAAAATATATTGTGTATTGAATTTTAAACAATCATAAAAGAATTTTAACATATTTATAAAGTACTATTAAATTACATTCAGTCTTTAAATATACTTAGAAAAAGATACATCAATGCACATATCTTAGACAATTACATAAGGCATCTATGTGCAACCAACAATCAGCATCAAAATAGCCTATGTAGATATGTATTTAATCCAAGAATATATATAATTAAAATCTAATGATCGAATAACAAAACATATTAAGTTGTTCAAATATTATAATCTTCTCCAAAATGCATAAATAACATAGCTTAATGTCCCTCTAAGCTGAAGACTGCGAAATACATCCATTACAATATATATTTCATTCAGTGTGTAAAACAATCCAGAAGTTAATATAAATATGCTTTACTCATATGTTATACTAATTTTGCCAAAGGAAGGTGCCTAGGTTTATGATATTTCAAGCATTATTGTGAAATGTCTCCTTAAAGGGACATGAACTCAAAATATACTTAAAGGGAGACTGTAAAAAATTAATTATTTATACATTCAGAACGAGTATTCAATTTTAAGCAACTTTATAAATTGACTCATATTATCAATGTTCCTCGTGATGTTGCTATCATTACTTGAAAAATAAGGCATTAAATTGATAATTTATTTGCTTCAGTACTCTGGACAGAACTTTTTTTTTGGGTGGATTAATTAATCCAACAATCATCAAGGACAACCCAGGTTTTTCGCAAATAATTGTCCGTAATGTAAAATATCATTTTTGATTTGCAAAGAAAGATAACAAGATAATTATTAACATTTGAGAATCGGATTAAATTATAAAGTTGCTTAACATTTCATGCTCAATCTGAATCACGAACGCTAAATTTTTTTGGACAGTGTCCCTTTAAGAGATTTAAAGAGTGTATTTACTTCTCTTCTTATCTTGACATACTTTGCTTGAAAAGCATATCGAGATAGGCTCAGTAGATGAAGATTGGTGGATGCACAGAGATGCCTTATGTGATTGGCTCAACCATGTGCATTTAAATTTCTTCTGTTGAGGATATCTAAATACAAAGATAAATTGAGTTACATTTTAAAGTCTAAACATTTTTGATCTCTACAGATCATTTGATACAATTGTTTGGTTGTAATGTCTATTTAAAAATAAAGACGCCATTGCACAATAACATATGAGCAGTTCAGACAAATACAAGCTCGAGGTTTATTTACTAATAACAAACAAACCTGTAGTTTAACATCTATAAACAGATTATCCAAGTTACTGACATTATAACCTGAATTTGAACATTCAGAAATGTTGCGTGGGAAACGTATCTTGAAACACCAGATTTGCATCTTTAAACATTAGAGTCTAATGTCACGCAATAGCACACAATCAATGTGCATTATAAATACATTTAATAGAGCAATGTCAATACTTCACAATAAGTCACGAAATTGATTTTAGGAACAATAAAGACATACAATATTAAATGTGTATTAATCCAACGCATTTGTATTAAAGAAACAGACCGTTATTAAACTGAGAAATGTCTACAACATTTAATAATGTGACAGTATTAGATTTTAAAGAGAATTTAAACATTAATATTTAACGGATCACGGATATTAAATTTGCGTCACACATATCCGCATGACAGGCCCATGAGTTACAAATAAGTCTACATGAAAAATGAAGTAACAGCACCACCAGGAGGTATGTGTATGGAAGTTGCTAAGATATGAAACATTAAGGAACGGCCAATCAGAGTTCATCACACAAACACAACTTGAGTCAGGATGGACTCACAGACATTCTAACAATATTTCAAACTTTTATCCAATCAGATGTACAGATAACTTGTCCCATGGTGCATCTCATGTTTACTTCACCATATAAAATTCCATTAGAGTTGCCATCTTTGTCAGTTCTCTAATGCCTGCTGGTATATTATTCTCTCTCTCTCTATATATATATATATACACACATCTCGGCAGGCATGAAACCTCCCAGGTTTACCAAGCAGGAGAGCGCTGCACTGGTCCACGCCGTCAAGGACTTTTATCCCCAGCTGTTTGGGAACAAGAGGAGGTCGACAGATGCGCCTGTTAAGAAGGCCCTCTGGGAGTCTATCACCAATGCGGTTAAATTGGTGTGTGGCGTCCAGAGGAGCCAGGATCAGATCATGTGGAGATTCAGAGATATGAGGTTGCGCTTGACAAAAAAAGTTAACCTCATAAGGGAGTGGGTACAAGCCCGTAAAAGAGGGGGCCAAAGAAAGGCCCCGCGGAAACTATACCTACTCCCTTATGAGGTGACTTTATGCAAGCTCCTCACTCTCCGGGTCCCCAAAAGATTTAGATCCTCACCATCCTCGGCCTCCTCTTCTTCCCTCCCAGCTGCTGGATCTGAAAGTCCTGACGCGGGGGCCAGGGCAGCTGCTTCTCCGTCCGGTGGCCTGGGAGGAGCCGAAGGAGAATCTGAACCAGGTAACTATACAACTTCATATAATATATTAATATTTGATTCGATTTTTAAGAAATGTGTATATAGTCAGATACTAAACCTATATAGATCTCACAACATACGCTACATATGATGTTTAGATATCTGATTTTAGATTAGTGACACATGAAATAGGAATGATGTTTCTTGCGCTCTACAGAATATGCGTCACAGAGCGAAAATGGAATTGCGCATACACGTGAACATGGGTTTGCTGTAAGTGGCATTGCTTTACACATGTTGGTCAAATGACGGATGCGTAATTCCGCTTGGAATCATTGCGCAATGATCCCGAAAATTAGAATTGCGCATACACGTTAACATGGGTTTGCTGTAAGTGGCATTGCTTTACACATGTTGGTCAAATGACGGATGCGTAATTCTGCTTGGAATCATTGCGCAATGATCCCGAAAATTAGAATTGCGCATACACGTTAACATGGGTTTGCTGTAAGTGGCATTGCTTTACACATGTTGGTCAAATGACGGATGCGTAATTCTGCTTGGAATCATTGCGCAATGATCCCGAAAATTAGAATTGCGCATACACGTGAACATGGGTTTGCTGTAAGTGGCATTGCTTTACACATGTTGGTCAAATGACGGATGCGTAATTCCGCTTGGAATCATTGCGCAATGATCCCGAAAATTAGAATTGCGCATACACGTTAACATGGGTTTGCTGTAAGTGGCATTGCTTTACACATGTTGGTCAAATGACGGATGCGTAATTCTGCTTGGAATCATTGCGCAATGATCCCAAAAATTAGAATTGCGCATACACGTTAACATGGGTTTGCTGTAAGTGGCATTGCTTTACACATGTTGGTCAAAATGAAATGTGAATTATTATATATGTGAAGAATACAGTATTCTTATTTTCAATATTATACATAATAAAAAAAAAGACTAGCAGAATCAAAATAAATAATAACATATGTCCATCAATTGATGAGAATGAAATAACACAAAAAATTAATTAAAGCTACAGTAAACAACACAACTGATTGAAAATAAGAGTACAGGATATATTTATGATGAATTTAATTGAGGAAATAATTAACTCATGGGACTACCAAAAGATTAATATTTTTTAATTGATTTGGTAATAATGTAAAGATTTTAAACATGGCATGATTTGTATTAATGATATCCAATCCTCATTTAATATATTACAGATCGTGATGTTGGTGCTGGAACCTCAAGCCAGGGCTTGTCACAGTATGGTATGTCTCATTTAAATTGACATACCATTTGGACAGAACATTACATACAAAATCCACATTGTTCAATATTTATATGTATCCGCTAAATGGATTTGTAAAATATTTACAAATAAAAATATAAAAAAAAACAACATACGATTACATTGTAATACTAATCTGAATTTTTATCGAATTTAAGATATCCCATCTATTCTTGATATCTTCATTTTAATGTAAGATTCTTTGAATTTCCAATTTATATTCTTCCCCTGTGTATTGCTTAATCTTATTTGGATACATTTTGACAAAATTCACACACTTTTGCATATGTTTTGATTTTAAAAATATAGATTCAATTTTTGAAATTGATCACGTCATTTAAGGGACATGCCAACTAAATTTTACATTGAATGATTTTGAAACGTGATTTTATTGTTTTGTATAAACATTTTATGAGCTAAATTGGTTCAGTCTATTGTTTTAGTTCTTCTAAAAACATATTGATTTTGGTTTAGGTTAAACAATGCATTACTGGTATTATCCGGCTTTTTTTTAATGCATAAATTGGCATTTTGTCAAAAGTTAAAATCATGTGTTCAGATAACAGTAGTACATAGTTTCAAAAAGTATACAATTACAAATTTTGATCTTCATGTCCCTTTAAGAGAGGATAATTAAATAATTTTTAGGATATCCTTAACTAACATATTAGATTGTAATTGCATGCTCCATCCCATTCATTACATCAACATATGGAGTAGAGAATTAATTAACAGCAACATTGTCAAATCAATATATTTTTATATTAAAGGGACACTGAGCTAAAATTATTACTGTTGTCATTCAGATAGAGCATGCAATATTAATCAACATTTAAATATAATACTATAATAATATTTAAAATATTCTATTGCTAAATGTATTTTTAAATCAAGAATGTACGTTTATCTGCAGCTCCATTTTGGTTGGCCAACCTGGGTTTTTATTGATGATTGGTGGATACCTTCAACAAACAATATTTATTGAATCCAATATTGCTTATCTGCCTTTAAGATTAAAATGTAGCAAAATTAAAAATATAATAGGAGTCAATGTTAAATAATTTGGAACAGTTTGAACAGTGAAATCACTGATTGAAATAAATCATGACAGTGTCCCTTTGATAAACAATAGATTCATTAAACCTTACATTCTTTGGATTAAACAATATTGATATATAATTCACATATTCACTGTTTGAGTTACTTTCTAGATATAAGCATACTCTAACAGCACCAAGATTACATATTTGTACAAATCAATTTGGTTTGGTATTGTGATCAATATGTGTTGTGTCCTAAACAAGATTACTGTACATTGCACAAATGGCTCGATGTGCCACATGTCTTTGTTTATATTTGTCAACAGCTGTTATTCAAAATGTGGTTTGTGTGTATTCTTTTAAGAACATTGATCAATGGGTATATTTAGATATGCAATAGCATCGTATGAGATGAGTTTGATGTCTAATATAGTCAGAAATTAAACATATGTTAAATACATCATTTTTTACAGAATCCCCTTGATTCAATCAAGCATTTTTTATTCTAATGACTGCTCTATTCTTCACATTTTCAAGTTGATTATTCTTATAAATTGATACAGATGTGATTTAGTGCTATCCCAAATGTGTTCACTAATATATATCTATATCATTCATAGAGAGAGTTGTTGTGGGGAGCCCAGAGGGATCCAGCACCGACACAGAGCTGCCTTTGCAGTCTTCTGGTAAGTCCATTGTCTCATTTATATGTCATTGAAGGTGTATTGGTAATCAATATTATGAGCATGATTCTGATGAAGCATAGCATTTGAAACAAACATATAATTTACTCCTCTGATTATATATTATTTTTATTTTAATATTGAAAGATTAAGAATTAAAATTTTCTTAGTCTACACCTTTGTTATTCCGAAGATGTATAGCATATGTTTGTTTCCATGTTCAATTTTGACAGCAATCATCAAGTGATACACACATGAGAAATCTTAAATGTTCAATGTACTATGCTTTTATGATTTTTAAATTAATACAAACAATAAATCGAAAATCTGAATAATTGAGAATAACAAATCTAATGACATTTGTATGCTCCATCAAAATGATGTAAATCATAACTTTGGGTGTGTATATCTTTAATGCAACATTGATGTGTGTCTTTGAGCAACAGTAACATATGTTATAATATCTGATCTTAACGTGTACACAACATGTTATGTTTTACAGAGATTGATTTAACATGTGGGACGGAGGAGGAAGAGGCTCCCTTGAAGTCTGATGGTATGTGAAATATATCTAACATGTATCCAACATGTTTCTTTATTCGAAATCATTTTATTGAAGACATTCAAAGTCTACAGCTTTTGCACTTTAAAAAGGAATATCATTTGTCTGTTCAAATACACTACTGTCCCCTTTATATATCAGGCAGCATGAAAATATGCTTGGATTTTTTAAAAAATTTTGGATTTCTAATTCATCCCATCATGATGTCACATGCATATTCCAGGCCAAAGCACAATAATAATTTTATAATTGTACAGACAGTCATTGCTATTCATCTGAGTGCCTATATGCATACCATAGCCTCATGTGATCATTGTTTAGAAATTCAAACACACTTCTAAGTATATTGCAAACATAATCAAGTTGAAATGCGTTGATTTGATTTCATGATGTATGAGATGTTAATATATTTTTATTATTTATTTCAGATGGGTCCTCCTCTTCTGGTCATCAGTTTTCCACCCCTGCCCAATCCCCTGCCCAGACCCCTGCCCAGTCCCCTGCCCCTCCACAGACCACAGACCCTCCCGGCACTTCCCATTTTTCCTATCCTGTCCCTCCCAAAAAACGCACCTTCATCCCCCTTCGCTGCTCTCCCCGTCTTTTGGCCCGTAAATCTACCCCAGCTGCCCAGCCCCCAACTCACCACTCCCCAGCTGTACGGGCTACCCCAGAGCATCAGCCCATCCCTCTCCAACCCAATCCCATCCCTCCCCAACCCAATCCCATCCCTCCCCCCTGTCTCAACCTTTATTGTCCTGGGTGTCGGATTGTCCTTCCCAGGCACAGCTGTAAGTATCATTCAAAATCAACATTATAAGATACTTAAAGGTACACTGAAGGCAAATTGTTTCTATTGTGATTCAAATACAGCATGCAATATTAATAAAATTTATAATTTACTACTCTTATCAATTATTCTTCATTTTCTTGCTATTTTTATTGAAACAAAGAAATGCCTCTAATTATTTTTTATTAAAACAAAATCTGGACATCATTTCTTTATTGTTGGATGAATGTATCCATCAATCAGCAGGGACAACCAAAGTTGATAACCAAAAATGGCCTGCCCTATAAACTTACATTCTTGCATTTAAAATATAGCTAGAGAATTCTAACATTTAAAGAATAGGAGTAAATGAATAATTATTTTTAATGCCATGCTCTATCTGAATCAGTAAATAAAATATTTTGGTTTAGTGTCCCTTTAATTTTATATCACTACATATACCAATCACCACTACTTGGATCCAACAATTTATGTACAAATGTTCATACATTATCTCTTGTATAACCCAGTGGGAATGTAATTTCTTCTGGTTGCTATGTTTACACAGCTTGTCCTCAACGCCAACATGTTTAAGGATAGGTGTGCCTACCACAGTATAACTAAAATATTTAAATTGCTAATGTAAGTACAATGTAAATCCTTTTACAAGATTTTAGACACTCAAGCTGTAAAAGTGGATCATCAAAAACCAATTAAAGGGGACAACATGTTGGAGTAAAATGTCCCTTTAATGGTTTAGGTCTGTCTGAACAACAAATTAATTTAAAGAATGATTTTTCTTTATGATGACAATGTATCTTTGCTTATTTTTTGTTCTGTTGTGTAATTATCATTAATATTTAATTTTTTCTTTATTTTAGGCTGTGACTTAACATGGCTCACGCTAGAAGGTCTAGCCCGTGTAGAGCAGGCCATGTTGAGGAACGCAGCTGTCCTGAGAGGGATGAGCGACACCATGCAGGCCCAGCTACAGGTTCAGCATTTGACTCTACGTCAGATGAGGCGGTGGAATTCAATGCTTGAATCTGTAGCTGGACAGGCACAGGACGATGAAGGGGATGACCAGTAAGTGGAGGATCTGGAGATGCTCCAAGGGTGCAGATAAGAATCCTCCGTCCACATGTTGATGTTGTTTTTTATGGTTGCCATTTGGCCTGTTTTTTATTATTGTTGTGCCTGTTGCACTCTTTTACCTTGTCATATGGCTCCAATGGGGCTATGCTGGCCCTTGGCAACTCTCTTCATGGACTGTGATGCACTCTGTTACCTTGTCATATGGCTCCAATGGGGCTATGCTGGCCCTTTGCAACTCTCTTCAAGGACTGTGATGCACTCATGTTACCTTGTCATATGGCTCCAATGGGGCTATGCTGGCCCTTGGCTACTCTCTTCATGGACTGTAATGCACTCTGTTACCTTGTCATATGGCTCCAATGGGGCTATGCTGGCCCTTGGTTACTCTCTTCATGGACTGTGATGCACTCTGTTACCTTGTCAGATGGCTCCAATGGGGCTATGCTGGCCCTTGGCAACTCTCTTCATGGACTGTGATGCACTCTGTTACCTTGTCATATGGCTCCAATGGGGCTATGCTGGCCCTTGGCTACTCTCTTCATGGACTGTGATGCACTCTGTTACCTTGTCATATGGCTCCAATGGGGCTATGCTGGCCCTTGGCAACTCTCTTCATGGACTGTGATGCACTCTGTTACCTTGTCATATGGCTCCATTCGGGCTATGCTGGCCCTTGGCAACTCTCTTCATGGACTGTGATGCACTCTGTTACCTTGTCATATGGCTCCAATGGGGCTATGCTGGCCCTTGGCTACTCTCTTCATGGACTGTGATGCACTCTGTTACCTTGTCATATGGCTCCAATGGGGCTATGCTGGCCCTTGGCTACTCTCTTCATGGACTGTGATGCACTCTGTTACCTTGTCATATGGCTCCAATGGGGCTATGCTGGCCCTTGGCAACTCTCTTCATGGACTGTGATGCACTCTGTTACCTTGTCATATGGCTCCTGTTACGGTACCAACAGTGTACCAAGGGTTAATACCAGGGAACAACGTCCTGCATAGGGAATCAGCAATTCACAAACCAGCCAGTTTTCAGGTTTAAACAGAATATCTGCTTTATTTGAAGGCAGCACACAGATTTATACACCCTGGCTTCAGGTTACAAAGGGCATTGGTTTAACAGTAAAGCAAACATATGAACAATGCATCAAACCTCTAACAATTGTCTATTCACAGGTAAAACAGATTAACATATTAAGGCCTAGATTTGGAGTTCGGCGGTAGCCGTCAAAACCACGTTAGAGGGCTCCTAACGCTGGTTTTGGCCGCCCGCTGGTATTTGGAGTCAGTGATTAAAGGGTCTAACGCTCACTTTACAGCCGCGACTTTTCCATACCGCAGATCCCCCTACGCCATTTGCGTAGCCTATATTTTCAATGGGATCTTTCTAACGCTGGTATTTAGAGTCGTATTCTGAAGTGAGCGTTGGAGCTCTAACGACAAGATTCCAGCCGCCTGAAAATAGCAGGAGTTAAGAGCTTTTCTGGCTAACGCCGGTTTATAAAGCTCTTAACTACTGTACCCTAAAGTACACTAACACCCATAAACTACCTATTACCCTAAACCGAGGTCCCCCCACACCGCCGCCCACTCGATTTAAAATTTTTAAACCCCTAATCTGCCGACCGCCACCTACGTATATTTATGTACCCCTAATCTGCTGCCCCTAACCCCGCCGACCCCTGTATTACATTTATTAACCCCTATACTTGCCCCCCACAACGTCGCCGCCAGCTACTACTTAAAATAATTAACCCCTAATCTTCCGACCGCAAAGCGCCGCCACCTTACCGTTATCCCTATGTACCCCTAATCTGCTGCCCCTAACATCGCCGACCCCTATATTATATTTATTAACCCCTAATCTGCCCCCCTCAACGTCGCCGACACCTGCCTACACTTATTAACCCCTAATCTGCCGAGCGGACCTGAGCGCTACTATAATAAAGTTATTAACCCCTAACCCGCCTCACTAACCCTATCATAAATAGTATTAACCCCTAATCCTGCCCTCCCTAACATCGCCGACACCTAACTTCAATTATTACCCTAATCTGCGCCGACCGGCAGCTCACCGCTATTCTAATAAATGTATTAACCCCTAAAGCTAAGTCTAACCCTAACACTAACACCCCCCTAAGTTAAATATAATTTTTATCTAACGAAATAAATTAACTCTTATTAAATAACTTATTCCTATTTAAAAGCTAAATACTTACCTGTAAAATAAATCCTAATATAGCTACAATATAAAATAATAATTATATTATAGCTATTTAGGATTAATATTTATTTTACAGGCAACTTTGTAATTATTTTAACCAGGTACAAATAGCTATTAAATAGTTAAGAACTATTTAATAGTTACCTAGTTAAAATAATAACAAATTTACCTGTAAAATAAATCCTAACCTAAGTTATAATTAAACCTAACACTACCCTATCATCAAATAATTAAATAAACTTACCTACAATTACCTACAATTAACCTAACACTACACTATCAATAAATTAATTAAACACAATTCCTACAAATAAATTACAATTAAATAAACTAGCTAAAGTACAAAAAATAAAAAAGAACTAAGTTACAGAAAATAAAAAAATATTTACAAACATAAGAAAAATATTACACACAATTTAAACTAATTTACACCTACTCTAAGCCCCCTAATAAAATAACAAAGCCCCCCAAAATAAAAAATTCCCTACCCTATTCTAAATTAAAAAAGTTACAAGCTCTTTTACCTTACCAGCCCTGAACAGGGCCCTTTGCGGAATTAAGGTAGGAATTTTCTGATTGGCTGATGGAATCAGCCAATCAGAATCTAGTTCAATCCGATTGGCCGATACAATCAGCCAATCAGATTGAGCTCAGCATTCTATTGGCTGATCGGAACAGCCAATAGAATGCGAGCTCAATCTGATTGGCTGATTGGATCAGCCAATCGGATTGAACTTGATTCTGATTGGCTGATTCCATCAGCCAATCAGAAAATTCCTACCTTAATTCCGATGGCTGATAGAATCCTATCAGCCAATCGGAATTCGAGGACGCCATCCTTGGATGACGTCCCTTAAAGGAACAGTCATTCGTCGTTCAGTCGTCGGTCCGGATGGATGTTCCGCGCTGGATGTCTTCAGGATCCTGCCGCTTCGCTCCGGATGGAAGAAGATCGTAGATGCCGCTTGGAGAAGATGTTTTGCCGGTCCGGATGTCCTCTTCTTGCAGGATAGTAGGAAGACTTTGGAGCCTTCTTCTGGACCGGATTATGGATCGCCAACCCCCGCTTGGGTTGGATGAAGATGTTGGAGCCAGGACGGATCGGTGAACCTGGTATGGGTGAAGACAAGGTAGGAAGATCTTCAGGGGCTTAGTGTTAGGTTTCTTTAAGGGGGTTTGGGTTAGATTAGGGGTATTGTGGGGTGGTGGGTTGTAATGTTGGGGGGGGGTATTGTATGTTTTTTTTTACAGGCAAAAGAGCTGAAATTCTTGGGGCATGCCCCGCAAAGGGCCCTGTTCAGGGCTGGTAAGGTAAAAGAGCTTGTAACTTTTTTAATTTAGAATAGGGTAGGGAATTTTTTATTTTGGGGGGCTTTGTTATTTTATTAGGGGGCTTAGAGTAGGTGTAATTAGTTTAAAAATTGTTGTAATATTTTTCTTATGTTTGTAAATATTTTTTTATTTTCTGTAACTTAGTTCTTTTTTATTTGGTGTACTTTAGCTAGTTTATTTAAGTGTATTTATTTGTAGGAATTGTGGTTAATTAAGTTATTGATAGTGTAGTGGTAGGTTAATTGTAGGTAATTGTAGGTAGTTTATTTAATTATTTGATTGATAGGGTAGTGTTAGGTTTATTATAACTTAGGTTAGGATTTATTTTACAGGTAAATTTGTTATTATTTTAACTAGGTAACTATTAAATAGTTCTTAACTATTTAATAGCTATTGTACCTGGTTAAAATAATTACAAAGTTGCCTGTAAAAATAAATATTAATCCTAAAATAGCTATAATATAATTATAATTTATATTGTAGCTATATTAGGGTTTTATTTTACAGGTAAGTATTTAGCTTTAAATAGAAATAAGTTATTTAATAAGAGTTAATTTATTTCGTTAGATAAATATTATATTTAACTTAGGGGGGGTGTTAGTGTTAGGGTTAAACTTAGCTTTAGGGGTTAATCCATTTATTAGAATAGCGGTGAGCTCCGATCGGAAGATTAGGGGTTAATAATTGAAGTTAGGTGTCGGCGATGTTAGGAGGGCAGATTAGGGGTTAATACTATTTATGATAGGGTTAGTGAGGCGGATTAGGGGTTAATAACTTTATTATAGTAGCGCTCAGGTCCGCTCGCAGATTAGGGGTTAATAAGTGTAGGCAGGTGTCGGCGACGTTGTTGGGGGGCAGGTTAGGGGGTTAATAAATATAATATAGGGGTCGGCGGTGTTAGGGGTAGCAGATTAGGGGTACATAGGGATAACGTAGGTGGCGGCGGTTTACGGAGCGGCAGATTAGGGGTTTAAAAAAATATGCAGGGGTCAGCGATAGCGGGGGCGGCAGATTAGGGGTTAATAAGTGTAAGGCTAGGGGTGTTTTAGACTCGGGGTACATGTTAGGGTGTTAGGTGTAGACTTAGGAAGTGTTTCCCCATAGGAAACAATGGGGGCTGCGTTAGGAGCTGAACGCTGCTTTTTTGGCAGGTGTTAGGTTTTTTTTCAGCTCAAACAGCCCATTGTTTCCTATGGGGGAATCGTGCACGAGCACGTTTTTGAGGCCGGCCGCGTCCGTAAGCAACTCTGGTATCGAGAGTTGCATTTTGCGGTAAAATGCTCTACGCTCCTTTTTTGGAGCCTAACGCAGCATTTGTTTGAACTCTCGATACCAGAGTTAATTTTATGGTGCGGCCAGAAAAAAGCCAGCGGAGCGTTAACAGCCCTTTTAACCGCCGAACTCCAAATCTAGGCCTAAGTTAATTAACTAGGGAAGAACGTTTACTCAGACAATCTGATGTTGGGCAGTCTAGTTAACATAATCACACAAGGACACAATCAGTTAACCTAGACAGACTCCTGAGACACAATCAGATCTTAAACATACATAGAATACATCTTATTAGAGAATATAGGAACAGTTCTTATTAGCTATAAAGTCTTTTATGCCCACTTTGCTTATAGAGTCACAATTGCTCCCACAAGGGGCACTCACACCCTGTACCCATCCTGTATTTATGGATACAGGGTGACATAGACATAAGACAGAGTTATGAAAGTACATGGGGTGTCCAGCATATAAAATTCCATATTTCCATGCAGTCTCTGGGTATCCTTAAGCCCATGTACCTCCAGCCCAAAGAATGTTCCATAACAGGCCCTCCAATGTACAGTGGCGAGATTGGTTTTGTCACAGCTCCAATGGGGCTATGCTGGCCCTTGGCAACTCTCTTCATGGACTGTGATGCACTCTGTTACCTTGTCATATGGCTCCAATGGGGCTATGCTGGCCCTTGGCAACTCTCTTCATGGACTGTGATGCACTCTGTTACCTTGTCATATGGCTCCAATGGGGCTATGCTGGCCCTTGGCAACTCTCTTCATGGACTGTGATGCACTCTGTTACCTTGTCATATGGCTCCAATGGGGCTATGCTGGCCCTTGGCTACTCTCTTCATGGACTGTGATGCACTCTGTTACCTTGTCATATGGCTCCAATGGGGCTATGCTGGCCCTTGGCTAATCTCTTCATGGACTGTGATGCACTCTGTTACCTTGTCATATGGCTCCAATGGGGCTATGCTGGCCCTTGGCTACTATCTTCATGGACTGTGATGCACTCTGTTACCTTGTCATATGGCTCCAATGGGGCTATGCTGGCCCTTGGCAACTCTCTTCATGTACTGTGATGCACTCTGTTACCTTGTCATATGGCTCCAATGGGGCTTTGCTGGCCCTTGGCTACTCTCTTCATGGACTGTGATGCACTCTGTTACCTTGTCATATGGCTCCAATGGGGCTATGCTGGCCCTTGGCTACTCTCTTCATGGACTGTGATGCACTCTGTTACCTTGTCATATGGCTCCAATTGGGCTATGCTGGCCCTTGGCAACTCTCTTCATGGACTGTGATGCACTCTGTTACCTTGTCATATGGCTCCAATGGGGCTATGCTGGCCCTTGGCTACTCTCTTCATGGACTGTGATGCACTCTGTTACCTTGTCATATGGCTCCAATGGGGCTATGCTGGCCCTTGGCTACTCTCTTCATGGACTGTGATGCACTCTGTTACCTTGTCATATGGCTCCAATGGGGCTATGCTGGCCCTTGGCAACTCTCTTCATGGACTGTGATGCATTCTGTTACCTTGTCATATGGCTCCAATGGGGCTATGCTGGCCCTTGGCTACTCTCTTCATGGACTGTGATGCACTCTGTTACCTTGTCAGATGGCTCCAATGGGGCTATGCTGGCCCTTGGCTACTCTCTTCATGGACTGTGATGCACTCTGTTACCTTGTCATATGGCTCCAATTTTCCTTATCTTTAAAAGATTATTTATAAACGTTGTTGATGTTTTCTGACATACTAATAAAAGACATGTCATTCCACGATTCTTTGTCCTCTTTATTCATGTCATTGATTGAAATCTCTAGTTTATCTGGTTAATCCTTAAAGGGACCTTAGCAAAAATAATGGTGTTTCCTGAATCATATATGTAATACAATTGTAAATGACTATAAGATTAACATCTCCAATTTAATTTTATTATTTGTCTTTATATATTTTTCCTAAAGCTTTATCATTGCATGATTATGATTAGCATAGTAATTCTTTTATATATGTATATATAGATTGTTATTTGTGTATGTATATGTATTTTGCAAATTTCACATCCATGTGTGTATTTATAAACTCTGCGTGAATTGATGCACCTTTAACAAATGATCCGAGGATTGATACAATTATATAATCCCTGTAAAGTGTTCATTTTATTGAAATAGTATTGTCTCTGTGTATCCTCTTTTTACAAAACAAAATCATGTCCCTTTAAGTGATGCTTCCATTTCTAAAGCGTTTTTGTCCTTTTTACATGAACAAGGACATATAATCTTATTAATAAACAATCTTATTGTAATGTTGACAGCACATGTATTTCATTTTCAATTCTATCTTATTGTAGTAGTGTAACCAAATCAATATCTGTGTGTAATACGCATATTTTAGATGAGGAATATGTTTTTCTAAATATTTGTAAAAAATACTTCTCCTCCCATATATGGCTATAGGTAGGCTGACCATATTTCAACTTGAATAAATGACACGTTTGATCAATACATGTGTCATTATTGTTATTCAAAAACAATCTAAACATATCTTAAAACATCAATGGCATATGTATTTCTCATGTGTATCTTTTAAATGTTAAAGATATACACCATAGCTATAGTTAAAGGGACAGTCAAGTCCGAAAAGATGATTCATGATTTAAATAGGGCATGCGAGTTTACCCAACTTCCTAATTATCTTTTATTCAACATTTAGCTTTGTTCTCTTGTTATAGTTATTTGAAAGGTAAACAGAGGAGGTTCATATGCTAAGTTCTTCGACCTTGAAGACTGCCTCTAATGTTGTAAAAATATTGACTACTATAAGGCATTAGTTCACATGTTTCATATAGATAACATTGAGATCATGCACGTAAAGTGACCTAGGAGTGAGCATTGATTGGCTAAACTGCATGTCTGTCAAAAGAACCTAAATAATGGGGCAGTCATCAGAAGCTTAGATACAAGATAATAACAGAAGTAAAATGTATATTAATATATAACTGTGTTTGTTGTTCAAAAATGAGTCATGTGTAATAAAGGGATTAGCTATATTTTTTAAAAATCAATTTCTGGGGTTGACTGTCCCTTTAACATATAATATCTAACACATCCCTATTTTACTAATGCATCTCCTAGCATTAATTTTCTTTTAAAGGGACAGGAAACACAAAAATCCAAATATTTACATTTATTGTAACAATATATTTCAAATTGCAATGTCGTACATAATCGTGTAACCAATATTGATTTAATTTGTAATTAAAACATGCTGCTTGCTAAATAGTTTAGTTATAAATCCTCTGCTTCTAATGAAATATCTCCTTATTTTCGATAATGTATTATATTTTATAGATCACAGTATTTCGTTATCTATCGTGACATTCCTAGATAGCAATATAGACACATACTAGTTACTAAAATATAAATACGTTTCTTATTGATATGCCAAGCTGTCAACTGAGTCCTTGTATTGGCTGCGGTTTTTCAGCGATCTCGGATGCGCCATGTTGCTTAAGACGTCACCTGCCAGGCTGTCCAATGATTCCTTGTATTGACTGACGTTTTTACGCGATCAAGGATGCGTCTTTTATTGGATGGCGTTTTTACGCGATCAAGGATGCGCCTTTTATTGGATTGCGTTCTTACGTGATCAAGAATGCGCCTTTTATTGGATTGCGTTCTTATGTGATCAAGGAAGCGCCATGTTAATTAAGACGTCACATGCAAAGGTGTAAAAAAAACCTCTGATTGTATTACGTAGTCCCGCAATATTTGTTTGTGCACGTTACACACGTTTGTGAATGAGAAGACAAGTTTAAAACCATGGCGAATATGGATTGTGTGCATCATGTTACATTGTTGACCCATAGCTGATAAAGACCAGCACATTCTCTTTTGCTGGATGTCTGGTTGAATAAACGAATGAAAGCAAAATGTTTTCATGCATAAGATATTTCGAGGAAAGTGCAAATCTCTATAGTCCATGTTGTTTAATATGTTTGTCAACAATATGTTCCTTTTTATGAAAAATGACTGTTGTGTTTAATGTTAAAGATATCTAATTCATAAATATGCGCTATTGTATTATAATAAAGTAATCAATATGCATTTATCTTTATCATATGATAAATATATGATGCCGACTTCTTCTAAATGTAATTTCGTCGTATATTTTATTAGAGGTTCATTAGACACTCACATTAAAAACCAAAATATTTTATTTTGTCTCTAGTTATATAGTCCATTGTTTACCAAATACACGTCTCATTTTGCTTCTGTTCAAATAAAATGTAAGTAATTTTCAGACTCCTCGCCAAGCCTCAAAGTTTCATGTGAGTACCATCTCCAGCTTTCTCCTGTTTGTGTAAAGGGTCTTTTCATATGTTAATGATGGGGTATTGTCTTGTTTTACGGTTGTAATGGGGTTTCCATCTATCTTTTCAATAGAGATAACCCGATTTTCTTTGAAAGTGTTTAAAGCTTTTTAATATTGATTTTGATATCAGTATATGTTAATCTTGTTGTTTCTAGTAGTGTCTATTACATGCAGTTCTGTTAAAAAGATTTTATACTGTCCCTTTAATGCAAATGTTGATTTTTGTATCATGTATGAGTTCCACATTGGTTAATCTCCAAATATATTATTGTTAGCATATTTTTTTTTTCACTCCTAAAAGGACTTGTTCAGAAATAGCAGACATATATGACTTTGGCGTTGCTTTTTGGTAATTAGAAGGCCGCTAAATGCCACTGCGCATCACACGTGTATTATGCCCCAGCAGTGAAGGGGTTAATTAGGGAGCATGTAGGGAGCGTCTAGGGTTAATTTTAGCTTTAGTGTAGTGTAGTAGACAACCCCAAGTATTGATCTAGGCCCATCTTGGTATATTTCATGCTACCATTTCACCGCTAAATGCGATTAAATAAAAAAAAACGTAAAATTTTTCACAATTTTAGGTTTCTCACTGAAATTATTTACAAACAACTTTTGCAAGCATGGCATAAATGATTGTAAATACTTCTCTGGGATCCCCTTTGTTCAGAAACAGCAGACATATATGGCTTTGGCGTTGCTTTTTGGTAATTATAAGACCGCTAAATGCCGCTGCGCACCACACGTGTATTATGCCCAGCAGTGCAGGGGTTAATTAGGTCATTTGTAGGGAGCGTGCAGGGTTAATTTTAGCTTTAGCGTAGAGATCAGCCTCCCACCTGACACATCCCACCCCCTGATCCCTCCCAAACAGCTCCCTTCCCTCCCCCACCCCACAATTGCCCCCGCCATCTTAAGTACTGGCAGAAAGTCTGCCAGTACTAAAATAAAAGGTGTATTTAAAAAATAAAAAAAAAAATTGTATAGCATATTTACATATGCAGCTGTGTAGGATCCCCCCTTAGCCCCCAACCTCCCTGATCCCCCCCAAACAGCTCTCTACCCTCCACCTCTAACTTACTGGGAGCCATCTTGGGTACTGGCAGCTGTCTGCCAGTACCCAGTTTGCAAATAAAAATGTATTTTTTTTTTTAATTTTTTTATTTATTTTCCTTTTTTCTGTAGTGTAGTGTAGCTTCCCCCCCCCCCCACCAATCCCCCACCCGCTCCCAGATCCCTTAGATTAACTTTTATTAGGGATTTTATCCCCCCTTACTGCCACTTCTTTTTCCGTAGTGAAGCGGTTCCCATAAACCATATTCATTGTTAAAACAAATGTCTTTCTAAAAAAAATAAACACAATAATGTCTCTTTAAGAAAATAGACTTTTTTCAATATTTCTTGTTTGAACAAGTACATGTAGATATACCAACAATCACCACATATTATATGTTAGCATATGTAATTTTGTTAAAGGGACAGTCTAGAAATAATTAATGTTTTGCATTATTAAAAAAGACAATTTTGTTATATCAATGATATCAAAGTTTTCACACCAATTAATCATTTTTCTGTGTTTATTTTTATTTGCTAGCTAAACCTATGAGGTTCGTGTGCTCATTTCTTAGAGCTTGAAGAGTGCATGTAATCAGAATGCAATTTGACCACTAGAGGGCATTTTGATAGCATTTGTAGATATAAAACCTTGAGCTCATACAGCATATTTACCATGTATTGATCATTGATTGTCTAAAATGTTGTTAGGTCAGAACAACAAATAAGTGGTCATTTTTCATAGGCATAGATACAAGGGTAAGCACATAAGTCACACGTATTTCTCCATGTTTTGTTGTTTCAAACTTGATAATGCGTAATACAGTGTTTTCTTTGTAATCAATAATGTTCTGACTGTCCCTTTAAGCTGTGTTATTGTCATTCAAACAGTAATATGCCATCATGGATAATTGTAATGGTAATTTTGTTTGCGATTCGGGAAACAGTTTGGACATCACATCACAGAAACGAATCAATATCATGAACAAGGATAGGTATGTGATGATGTGGTTTTCACACACTTATAACCCACACTCTGCAAACAATCTGCCTCCATGGACCCGGTCCCATAGAAGTAGATTATATACAGAGTGTGGTCCACAAGTGTATGAAAACCACATCATCACATACCTATCCATTACACATTAAATACAAAATAATTAAACATGAAAACAAATACTTACCTCCTCTTCCTTCCCCTCTTCCCACGGGGCTGAGGCTCTAGGAGGGGCAACTCCCAACTCCGACGAGTTCTCATTGGAGATGTTGTGGGAAGAGTGGAAGGAAGAGTACTGGGACGACCAAGGTGAGGAGGAGGAGATGGCCCAGCAGGAGGAGATGGCCCGGCAGGAGGAGATGGCCCGGCAAGAGCAGATGGCCCGGCAAGAGCAGATCGCCCGGCAGGAGCAGATGGCCCGGCAGGAGCAGATGGCCCGGCAGGAGAAGATGGCCCGGCAGGAGAAGATGGCCCGGCAGGAGAAGATGGACCGGCAGGAGAAGATGGACCGGCAGGAGAAGATGGACCGGCAGGAGCAGATGGACCGGCAGGAGCAGATGGACCGGCAGGAGGCCCAGCAGCAGGAGGCCCAGAAGATGGCGGCCCAGGAGCAGGAGGCCCAGCAGATGGCGGCCCAGGAGCAGGAGGCCCAGCAGGAGGCGGCCCAGGAGCAGGAGGCCCAGCAGGAGGCAGACCAGCAGGAGGCAGACCAGCATGCGCCTCCCGGAAGAAATTAAACATCTCTTGTTGGAGTCGAAAGGTTCTGTTTTGGCCTTCTTCTATTCGAGTAAGGAGGTGTATGATTTGGGTTTGGCCTTCAATGATTTTGTTTTGGCCTTCAATAATTCTATTTCTGCCTTCTATATTTTGGATCCGGGAGTTACGCATCTGGTCAATGTAGTCTAGTAGAACCCGCACCTCCGCTATTTCCTCTTGTTGTGCACGGCGGGGTGCCCGTGAATGGCGGCCTGCTGGTGCACGGCTGCCTGCTGGTCCTTGAGGGGCCTCTGCTTCCGCGCCCTCTTCCTCTGCTTCCGGGGCCTCTTCGTCAAGGGGGGCCTCTTCGTCAAGGGGGGCCTCTTCGTCAAGGGGGGCCTCTTCCCTCCAAGGTGGAGATTCATCCCCACCACTCTCATCCCGGGGAAAAGGAGGAGCCTGTAGTTGCTGTGCTGCCTCCTCCCCAGACTCTGTATATTTGAAAAAGAAAGAAATGTATATATTAGCATATTTCCAAATAAAGCTTTAAATTACTTAGCTTACGATACAATTACAAATGCAGCCTCATTAATCCACTTTGAAATCTAACAATCAATACGATTTCCGCATTTTCTAAACCGTGTTTGTGATATCTCTGGTCAATCTGAATGTTTTAGCGTTTGCTTTCAGTCTGTTTAAATGCACACCTAACCTATAGCCTAGATACTAATGTAACCGCAAAGTAATTGTGAATGCGTGTAAACAACGTAATAGCATTAATCTGATCCTTAAAGGGACATGAAACCCAATGTTTTATCTTTCATGATTTAGAAGCATACAATTATAATCAACTTTCTAATTTACTTTTCTTATCTAATTTGCTTCATTCTCTGGATATTCTTTGCTGAAAAGCATATCTAGATATGCTTAGAAGCTGCTGATTGGTAGCTGCATATAGCTGCCTCCTGTGATTGGTTCACCGTGTGCATGGCTATTTCTTCATTAAAGTATATCTAAAGAATGAAGCTAATTAGGTAATATAAGTAAATTGGAATGTTGTTTAAAATTGTATTCTCTACCTTAATCATGAAAGGAAATGTTTGCGTATAGTGTCCCTTGAAATACATTTGTATGTTAATTTCTTCTTAAATGAGCTTACCGTCAGATGAGAATCGCAGTTTCCCGGTATCAATTCCTCCGATACGACTATATCCACCTCGGAGATGCTGGAACGCAACATTTCCTCCCATCGGCAGTAATCGATTTCCAGTGCAGGGCCGCCACCGGTTCCTGCGGCATGTTGGGACTCCCGGCTTAACTTTTTCTTAAGATCCATCTTGCAGTCCCGGTAACGATGTTTAATAGAGTCCATATCTCTGTTCCGTCCACCCACTGCATTGATTGCATTCCTTATCTCCTGCCAGAGCCTCCTCTTCTCAGTCGGGGTGGTCTTCTGATGCTTCAGCCTCCTATACCTGCCCATATAGGCTTCTACGAGGGCCTCCTTCTCCTCCATAGAAAACCTTGCCTCCCTAGTCGCCTTGGCCTTCCCCTGTGACGATGCCCTCTGTTTCCCGGACTGTGAAGCCCTACTCTGTCCGCCACTGGGCCCAGCCACTTGTTCATCTTGAACCAAGTGGCTGGGTCCACCCACCGCTTCCACCCCCGCTTCCTGCCCCCCTTCCTGCCCCCTTTCCTGCCCTGCTCCTCTCCCCCTCCCTCTCCTCCCCCCTCTACCTCTCCCCTGCCTGCCCTCCATCTCTTCCCTAAACTAAACCCCTGTTACAGAAGCATTAGTTATTTTGTTGTGAAGAGCTTATTCCCAGCAGCAATGCCTGAACCAGCAAGCCAGCGCCTAAGAAGGGCTCCAAGAAAACCGTAACAAGTATCATTTCATAAAGAGTTAACTCTTTTTTTTCAGCTTTTAGAAACTATTGTCTAATTACACGTTTGCTGGCCTCAGCTCTAAGTTTAGTGATAACAAATCCCATTGTCTAATCACCTCTGGAGCCAGACTGCTAATTGATAAGATGAACTTGTAAACTTGTTATCTTAAGTACTGTAATCCTATTGTGGCCTGTCAAAGGACAGTGCTCTCTATCTAAATGTGTGATGGGGGATTTTGTGCTTCCCCCCCTCTCCCCCTGGGAGTGCCCTGTGTGCATGTAACCTTAATAAAAAGCAGGCTGGGCATCCCAGTCCTGAGTTCTTGTTTGACCCTCAATCGCAGCGTTGACTCGTTTTTGTGGGCAGAAGGGTATCCTAGCTGTACTGCAGCTAAGGGAGATTATTCTATATTTGCGAGACTCATATAGAATACTATGGAAAGCAGCTTCTCCCCTCTTTAGCAATAGGGATCCAGGCTACTAAGCGGTCCATCTCTCAGCGAGACTAAGGGTAACCGTAACATTTGGCGGCAGCGGCGGGATTTTCCTGGATTTCCTAGGAGAGGTACAGAACGGATGGAGAGCGCTTACGAAAAATTGAAGCGTACAACCCTAAAGGATTTACTTGAAAGCAGAGGGGGGTACGCCAGCAACCGGCCGAGGAGAGAGCTGATCGCAGAATTGACCGAACTGGATCAGAGCTTCACAATGGCGGAAACACCGACCACGATTAGTGACGAAAAAACCAGGATTGTTCGGGAAAGGCTCTCATTATACGGGCCGAACCCCTCCATGGAATTGGTACAGCAGTTGATGGCGGAGGCGGACGAGGATATACGAGAGACTCGAGCCCACGAACTCAACCTAGCGAACGCACACCGCAATGCTGAAGCCCCGCAGGTAATCATCCCTGTCGAAAATGCTGGGAGGCCCAAGATACCCTATGCGGCATTTCGACCCTTCCTAGAGAGCGAGACAGGGATTGATGAATATTTGGCGAACTTTGAAAGGCAATGTGCCCTGCACCAGATTCCCAACAGAGAGTGGCCCACGATATTGTCTGGGAAACTATCCGGGCGAGCCCTGGAAGCCTTTCGTACTCTGGGTGCTGAGGAAGTGACACAGTATGAGCTAGTTAAGGAGACACTTTTGCGACGGTACGCTGTAACTCCGGACACGTATCGCCGACAGTTTCGGGGCACGGAAAAGAAGCCTAACAATACCCATATGGAATGGGCGCACCGAATGCGGAGAGCGGCAAATCACTGGCTGAGCGGAAGTAAAGCGGTGACTGGGGAGGAAATTTTACAATTGTTGCTCTTAGAACATTTTTATAATGGCATGGAACAGCAAGGGAAGGAATGGCTGCGAGACAGGCGGCCTTCTACCTTAGAAGAAGCAGCCAAATTGGCCGATGAACATTATGACTCCCGTCTTCACGAAACCATGAACTACCGAGCTCCAGCACGGGTCGAACCCAGAGAGGTTTACCGTGCACCCCCTCGTGCTGAATTCCGAGCCCCGGTGCCCACAGGGCCCGTCCGACACTCAGGACCACCCAATAACAGCTCTGAGCGTCCCAGACCGACTTGCCACCGATGCAAGCAACCAGGGCACTTCATGGCTAGCTGCCCCCTTAATACGCACCAGACACCCAGGAATTACAATTACCCCTCTGGGTCCTATCGTCCGGCCCGGGCCCTCTGTGTTAACCAAGAGGCCCCTATGGAGGGATATGTGGGGCCGCTTCACGAGGCAGACCCTGTATATGCTGCCTCAGATAACCGCCAGCACCATCGGCAGAGGGTATGGCTCGAGGGGCGATCTACCGAGGGATTGCGAGACACAGGGGCTACTATCACGCTGGTACAGAGTCATTTGGTGCCAGAGCACAAGCGATCCGGACAGACTGTGGCCGTTAGAGTGGCGGGGGGGGATGTGTACAAAATTCCAACAGCTAAAGTGCATCTTGATTGGGGAGCGGGAAAGGGGGCTGTGAACGTGGGCCTAATGGATAATTTACCTGCCGAAGTACTACTGGGCAACGATTTGGGCCCCATGACTTCTGCCTATGCTCCAGTATGCAACAACGAGGCGGACCCAGTGACTACACGGGCCCAAGCCCGGACGGAGCGAGAGCTCTCACCAGTGCGGGAGACACAGGTAAGACCTACCCCGACCTTGCCTGACAGGTTAGGCCCCATACCCTGGGACACCCCAGATGCTTTCGAGGCAGAGTCTAAGACTGACCCAACCTTACAAAAGTACAGGGAACGAGCAGAGACCGGAGGGGGCGGGGCAGATAACGAAACATTCTTATGGGAAAAAGGGAAACTATACCGCTGGACAGAGAAAAGGGGACAGCGTAGGCGACAGCTGGTAGTGCCCCACAAATACCGTCAAGAAATCCTCAAAATAGGCCACGACATCCCCTTAGCAGGCCACCTAGCCGTTACCCGTACCCTACACCGCATTACTCACACGTTCTTTTGGCCAGGGGTGCACGCTGACGTTAGAACTTACTGTAACACCTGCGATGTGTGTCAACGAGTAGGAAGGCGAGGCGATCACCCTAAAGCCCAGCTAGTAAATATGCCCATTGTAGAGGAACCCTTCAGCCGGGTTGCTATTGACCTAGTGGGACCACTGGCTACCCCTAGTCCCTCCGGTAAGCGATACATTCTTACCGTAGTGGACTACGCTACCAGGTACCCAGAGGCTGTCGCCCTATCCAACATACAAGCGGATACGGTAGCGAATGCACTAGTACAGGTGTTCTCCCAGGTAGGATTTCCAAAAGAAATCCTATCCGACCGAGGCACCCAATTTACGGCTGAATTGACCCAACAACTCTGGCAGGTTTGCAAAATTAAGTCCCTCCTGAGCTCCCCATACCACCCCCAGACGAACGGGCTGTGTGAGAGGTTCAATGGGACCCTCAAGCAAATGCTCAAGACGTTCACTCAGGAATACCGAGACTGGGAACGCTTCCTGCCGCACCTCCTATTTGCTTATCGGGAGGTGCCCCAGGAAACGACAGGGTTCTCTCCCTTCGAGTTGCTCTACGGAAGAAAGGTACGGGGACCCCTAAACCTGATCCGGGAGCACTGGGAGGGAGAGATGGAGGCTGACGGTGTCCCCATTGTGCCATACGTGCTGGAACTCAGGGACCGAATGGAGCAATTAGCCAAATCCGTGCGGGCTAATCTCCAGTTGGCCCAGAGAAGACAGAAAGTATGGTACGATCGGGGGGCCCGAAAGAGAATCTTCACCATAGGACAAAAGGTGTTAGTACTTAAGCCGGTGAAGACAGACAAATTGCAGGCGTCCTGGCAGGGTCCCTACCAGATCGTAGAGAAAAGGGGAGACACCACTTATGTGATAGCTAGCTGCCACGACAACAATCTTAGAAAGACATTCCATGTAAACATGCTCAAGGAATATTTTGAGCGACCAGAGAACGTGACGGCCGTATGTTGTTCCCCTCAGGAAGACCCCGACAGTTTACCCATTCCAGACCTATTAGAAAACAGCCTCCCCACAGGTATAGTGGCGCAGGTTCAGATAGGGGACCGACTTAGCCGCACTGAAAGGGAGCAGCTCAACCAACTCCTCCAGTCCAAACACCTCACCTTCTCCCGAAGCCAGGGTACACTACTTTAACCACCCACCAGGTAGATACTCCGGGACAAGCTCCCTTGCGCCAGGCTCCGTACAGAATCCCCGAAGCAGTTAGGACAGGAATGAAGAAGGAGATCGATGAGATGCTCCAGCTCAGGGTAATTGAGCCCTCCGATAGTCCCTGGGCCTCCCCAGTTGTCTTGGTGCCCAAGAAAGATGGGACCACCCGGTTCTGCGTAGACTATCGGAGGCTCAATGAAAATACCGTGACGGACGCTTACCCTATGCCCAGGGTAGACGAGCTACTCGATCGTATAGCCAGGGGAAATTACCTGACCACTATTGACCTCTGCAAAGGTTACTGGCAGATTCCCCTGGCCCCGGAGGCTATCCCCAAGTCGGCATTCGTCAGCCCATTCGGCTTATATCAGTTTAGGGTAATGCCGTTTGGGATGAAGAATGCCCCAGCTACATTCCAGCGCTTGGTGGATAGGCTCCTGGATGGCTTCCAGAGTTTTGCTTGCGCCTACCTGGATGATATAGCGATCCACAGTGAGTCCTGGGAGGACCACTTAGCTCATGTGGGAATGGTTCTGGATCAGATCCGGGCTGCTGGCCTGACTCTGAAGCCAGAAAAATGCCACTTTGGGATGGCCGAGGTACAGTACCTGGGTCACCGGGTGGGGTGTGGAAAGCAGCGACCAGAGCCGGCCAAAATAGAAGCTGTCGCCAATTGGCCCACCCCCATCACTAAGACTCAGGTCCTAGCCTTCCTGGGCACGGCAGGGTACTATAGACGGTTCGTACCAGACTACAGCACACTTGCCAAACCCCTGACTGACTTGACCAAGAATAACTTACCTCGACAGGTCCTGTGGTCTCCCCACTGTGAAACGGCTTTCCAGGCTCTCAAAAATGCTCTAATTAACGCTCCTGTCTTGGCGGCCCCAGCCCTTAACAAACGTTTTATCGTCCATACAGATGCTTCCATGTTCGGGCTGGGAGCCGTCCTCAGCCAAGTAGGCGAAGATGGAGGGGAGCATCCAGTTGCCTACATCAGCCGGAAGCTCCTGCCCCGCGAAGTCAGCTATGCAGCGGTCGAAAAGGAGTGTTTGGCTTTGGTGTGGGCATTAAAGAAATTGACTCCCTATTTATATGGTCAGGAGTTCACTCTGGTCACCGACCATAACCCGTTGGTGTTGCTGAACCGGGTCTCTGGAGATAACGGCAGGCTATTACGTTGGAGCTTATCGTTGCAACCCTTCAATTTCACCATTACTTACAGACCTGGGAAACAGAATGGCAACGCCGACGGGTTGTCCAGACAAACCGACCTCAGCCCCGCATAACCAGCGGTCTGGACAGCCTTAGTCTGCCCCGAAAAGGGGTCAGACGGTGTCTGCCAGAGTGTTCCACAGAAAGGGAGCACTGTTACAGAAGCATTAGTTATTTTGTTGTGAAGAGCTTATTCCCAGCAGCAATGCCTGAACCAGCAAGCCAGCGCCTAAGAAGGGCTCCAAGAAAACCGTAACAGGTATCATTTCATAAAGAGTTAACTCTTTTTTTTCAGCTTTTAGAAACTATTGTCTAATTACACGTTTGCTGGCCTCAGCTCTAAGTTTAGTGATAACAAATCCCATTGTCTAATCACCTCTGGAGCCAGACTGCTAATTGATAAGATGAACTTGTAAACTTGTTATCTTAAGTACTGTAATCCTATTGTGGCCTGTCAAAGGACAGTGCTCTCTATCTAAATGTGTGATGGGGGATTTTGTGCTTCCCCCCCCCTCTCCCCCTGGGAGTGCCCTGTGTGCATGTAACCTTAATAAAAAGCAGGCTGGGCATCCCAGTCCTGAGTTCTTGTTTGACCCTCAATCGCAGCGTTGACTCGTTTTTGTGGGCAGAAGGGTATCCTAGCTGTACTGCAGCTAAGGGAGATTATTCTATATTTGCGAGACTCATATAGAATACTATGGAAAGCAGCTTCTCCCCTCTTTAGCAATAGGGATCCAGGCTACTAAGCGGTCCATCTCTCAGCGAGACTAAGGGTAACCGTAACAACCCCAAATAATCAAACAAAAAGTGAGTGTGATCAAATGAAAGGGGGTCAAAATAAAGAACTAAAAAGACGAAAAAAGTGCTGAAAGTGTGAAAGGGATATAAATAAAAGAGGGTAAAGAGTATTTAAATAAACAAAATGAAGAAGAAGACTAAAAGGAGGATATGTAAACTAAATGTAACTAAGGGATGGGATGGGGATGGGGTATGGGATAAGAGTAAATGGGATTACAGGGAATGGGACTACAGGGAATGGGGTATGGAGTGTAGTATGAGAGGGTATGGGGTATGGAGTGTATGTAGTGTTATTGATAAGTGTATGTATGTATTGAATGTGTTTGCGTGTAAATGTGTTAAGTGTACAGAAAAAGCACCCGCACACTCACCCAAACCAACTGTCGCTCACTAACTCACACTACCACTAACTGACTCTATCACACTACCACTAACTGACTCTCTCACACTACCACTAACTCTCTAACTCACACTACCACTAACTCTCTAACTCACACTACCACTAACTCTCTAACTCACACTACCACTAACTCTCTAACTCACACTACCACTAACTCTCTAACTCACACTACCACTAACTCTCAATAACTCACACTACCACTAACTCTCAATAACTCACACTACCACTAACTCTCAATAACTCACACTACCACTAACTCACTCACGATAACACTAACTGACTCACAATAATGCACCAAATCTCTAAGCTCCAATCTCCAAAAACCCACCATCAACACAGTCAAAGAAGCCATGCTTGTGTGGTGCTTATATACCCTGTGTAAATGTTTAATGATGTAACAGTTTGCGTTGTAAATTGTGTTCAGGTGTGCTTTGTTAGTAATTAGTATTTGTGCAATGTGTACTAGTTGTGTGAATTTGCGCATGCTCATTTGGAGTTAGTATTTGTGGAATGTGTAGAATGCGATGATGTCATAGTGCTCGTTTTCTATAACATTCTCCAATAGTATTATGTTTAAATGTTAATTTGCGATGGTGTGGTATTAGTGAAGTGTTGTATATGTATGTTTGTCCTAATATATAGTAATTTTGAATGCGAGTATTTTGCTAGTGTATGATTTTTTTTTAATTTTTCCTTGTTGTTATTTTCCGTATTTCCGCATCTTAAATAATATGCGTATTCCCTGTATTTTATTTTATTAAATTTCCCCCCGCTTCTGAATGTGTAATGCTTATGTGCTTTGTTTAGTGATTGTTGTTGTGACATTTGCGGCGTGTTATTGTTGTGCATTATGTGGTATGCGTCATATGACCGAGCTGTGCGTATTTCTCGCGAGATCGAGTGTTAGGTGAAAAAAGCGTGTTTGTTTGCTTTTCCATTGATCTCTATGGGAGACTGTCTAACGCGGGCGGGATTACGCGTGTGAAATACACGCGTTAGGAGTATCGTTAGAAGGTTTTTTTTTCAACTCTAAATACCCGCGTTAAAAAACTCCATGCGTTAGACATAAACCACGCGTAGCTAACGCACCCCATCTACCGCAAAACTCTAAATCTAGGCGTATGAAAATAAAAAAGCTCCCCCAAATAAAAACACCCCCTAATCTAATGCTGAACTACCAATAGCCCTTTAAAGGACTTTTTGTAGGGCATTGCCCTAAGTTAAACAGCTATTTTGCAGTTACAAAAAATTCTAAGTCCCCCTAACAGTGAAACCCACAAACCCACCAAACCCCCCCAAAATAAATAAACCTAACACTAAAAAACCTAAACTATCCATTGCCTCGAAAAGGGCATTTGTATACGCTTTGCCCTTAAAAGAGCATTCAGCTCTTTTGCTGCCCATCCCTAATCTAAATAAAAATAAAATAAAATAAAAAACCCCTGTCTAAAACCCCCCAAAAATAAAAATAAAACCTAATCCCTATGAAAATATAAAAGCCCCCCCCCAAAAAAATACCCCCCTCCTAATCTAAGGCTAAACTACCAATAGCCCTTAAAAGGGCTTTTTGTAAGGCATTGCCCTAAGTTAAACAGCTCTTTTGCAGTTACCAAAAAGTCCACCCGAACAGTAAAACCCACCCCCCACCAAACCCCCCAAAATAAATAAACCTAACACTAAAAAACCTAAAGTATCCATTGTATGGGCATTGCCCTTAAAAGGGCATTCAGCTCTTTTGCTGCCCATCCCTAATCTAAAAAAATAAAATAAAAAAAACCTAAGTATAACCCCCAAAAATTAAAAAAATAAACATAAGTTTAAATTAAGCTAAAATTACAGAAAATAAAAAAAATCTAATATTACAGAAAAAAAAAAAATGATCACATTTTAAACATTTATACCTAATCCATATGAAAATAAAAAAGCCCCCCAAAATTAAAACACCCCCAACTCTAAGAATAAACTACCAGTAGCCCTTAAAAGGGCTTTTTGCAGAACATTGCCCCAAGATAAACAGCTCTTTTACATTAAAAATACACAAAACAATCCCCCCTAACAGTAAAACCCCCCACCCACCAAACCCCCCAAATAAAAAAAACCTAACACTAAAAAACCTAAACTACCCATTGTCCTGAAAAGGGCATTTGTTGGACATTGCCCTTAAAAGGGCATTTAGCTCTTTTACAAAATGCCCACCCTAATCGAAATAAAAAAATAAATAAATAAATAAGTCTAACCCTCAGGTTGGTACTCACTGTCCCTGAAGTCCAGCGGAGAAGGTCCTGTCCCATGCGGTGAAGTCTTCTTCCAAGCGGTGACCTCTTCTTTCTTCTTCCAGGAACATCCGGTACGGAGGGCGGAGCTGAAGACTGATGACCGCGGAGCTGAAGACCGGCGACCCTGGAACTGAAGACTGGTGACCGTGGAGCCATGGAGCGTTAAGGATCCTCTTCGTACGATCGTCGCCATACACTGGATAGTAAATTCAAGGTAAACAATTAAAAATGGCGTCCCTTGAATTCCTATTGGCTGATTTGATTCTTCAAATTCAAATCAGCCAATAGGATGAGAGCTACTGAAATTCTATTGGCTGATTTGAATAGCCAATAGAATTTAAGTAGCTCTCATACTATTGGCTGATTTGAACAGCCAATAGGATTTGAGTAGCTCTCATCCTATTGACTGATTTGAATTTGAACAATCAAATCAGGCAATAGGAATTCAAGGGACGTTATCTTTAATCAAGTACCTTGAATTCACTATCCAGTGTACGGCGGCGATCGTACGAAGAGGATCCTCCACGCTCCATGGCTCCACGGTCACCGGTCTTCAGTTCCAGGGTCGCCGGTCTTCAGCTCCGCGATCATCGGACTTCAGCTCCGCCCTTCGCTCCACGCTGTATTGTTCCTGGAAGTTTTTTTTTTTAAATTTAGATTAGGGTGGGCATTTTAAAAAAAGAGCTAAATGCCCTTTTAAGGGAAATGCCCAACAAATGCCATTTTCAGGGCAATGGGTAGTTTAAGTTTTTTAGTGTTAGGTTTTTTATTTTTGGGGGTTTTACTGTTAGGGGGGACTTTGTGTATTTTTAATGTAAAAAAGCTGTTTATCTTGGGGCTATGTCCTGTAAAAAGCCCTTTTAAGGGCTACTGGCAGTTTATTCTTAGATTAGGGGGTGTTTTTATTTTGGGGGGTCTTTTTTATTTTCATACGGCTAGATTTAGAGTTCTGCGGCCAAAGGGGTGCGTTAGCTACGCATGCTTTTTTCCCCCCGCACCTTTTAAATACCACTGGTATTTAGAGTTCACAGAATGGCTGCGTTAGGCTCCAAAAAGGCCGCGTAGAGCATAATTTACTGCCACTGCAACTTTCAATACCAGCGGTGCTTACGGACGCGGCCAGCTTAAAAAACGTGCTCGTGCACGATTCCCCCATAGGAAACAATGGGGCCGTTTGAGCTGAAAAAAAAACTAACACCTGCAAAAAAGCAGCGTTCAGCTCCTAACGCAGCCCCATTGTTTCCTATGGGGAAACACTTCCTAAGTCTACACCTAACACCCTAACATGTACCCCGAGTCTAAACACCCCTAACCTTACACTTATTAACCCCCAATCTGCCGCCCCCACTATCGCTGACCCCTGCATTACACTTTTAACCCCTAATCTGCCGCTCCGTACACCGCCGCAACCTACATTATACCTATGTACCCCTAATCTGCTGCCCCTAACACCGCCGACACCTATATTATATTTATTAACCCCTAATCTGCCGCCCCCAACGTCGCCGCCACCTACCTACAATTATTAACCCCTAATCTGCAGACCGGACCTCACCGCTACTATAAAAAAGTTATTAACCCCTAATCTGCCTCACTCCCGCCTCAGAAACCCTATAATAAATAGTATTAACCCCTAATCTGCCCTCCCTAACATCGCCGACACCTAACTTCAATTATTAACCCCTAATCTGCTGACCGGACCTCGCCACTACTCTAATAAATGTATTAACCCCTAAAGCTAAGTCTAACACTAACACCCCCCTAAGTTAAATATAATTTAAATCTAACGAAATAAATTAAATCTTATTAAATAAATTATTCCTATTTAAAGCAAAATACTTACCTGTAAAATAAACCCTAATATAGCTACAATATAAATAATAATTATATTGTAGCTATTTTAGGATTAATATTTATTTTACATGCAACTTTGTATGTATTTTAACCAGGTACAATAGCTATTAAATAGTTAATAACTATTTAATAGCTACCTTGTTAAAATAATTACAAAATTACCTGTAAAATAAATCCTAACCTAAGTTACAATTAAACCTAACAATACACTATCAATAAATAAATGTAATAAACTACCTACAATTATCTACAATTAAACCTAACACTACACTATCAATAAATTAATTACATACAAATACCTACAAATAAATACAATTAAATAAACTAACTAAAATACAAAAAATAAAAAAAGAACTGTTACAAAAAATAAAAAAATAATTTACAAACATTATAAAAATATTACAACAATTTTAACCTAATTACATCTACTCTAAGCCCCCTAATAAAATAACAAAGCCCCCCAAAATAAAAAATGCCCTACCCTATTCTAAAATAAAAATTGAAAAGCTCTTTTACCTTACCAGCCCTTAAAAGGGCCTTTTGCGGGGCATGCCCCAAAGAAAACAGCTCTTTTGCCTGTAAAAAAAAAACATACAATACCCCCCCCAAAGTACAACCCACCACCCACATAGCCCTAATCAAACCCAAACCCCCCTTAAATAAACCTAACACTAAGCCCCTGAAGATCTCCCTACCTTGTCTTCACAACGCCGGGTATCACCGATCCGTCCACAAGAGGCTCCGAAGTCTTCATCCAAGCCCAAGCGGGGGCTGAAGAGGTCCATCATCCGGCTGAAGTCTTGATCCAAGCGGGGGCTGAAGAGGTCCATCATCTGACTGAAGTCTTGATCCAAGCGGGGGCTGAAGAGGTCCATCATCCGGCTGAAGTCTTGATCCAAGCGGGGGCTGAAGAGGTCCATCATCCGGCTGAAGTCTTCTATCAAGCGGCATCTTCCATCTTCTTTCTTCCGGCTCCATCTTCATCCCGCCAACGCAGAACATCCATCCTGGCCGACGACTTCCCGAAGAATGATGGTTCCTTTAAGGGACATCATCCAAGATGGATGGAGCCGGAAGAAAGAAGATTGAAGATGCCGCTTGATAGAAGACTTCAGCCGGATGATGGACCTCTTCTGCCCCCGCTTGGATCAAGACTTCAGCCGGATGATGGACCTCTTCTGCCCCCGCTTGGATCAAGACTTCAGCCGGATGATGGACCTCTTCTGCCCCCACTTGGATCAAGACTTCAGCCGGATGATGGACCTCTTCAGCCCCCGCTTGGGCTTGGCTGAAGACTTCGGAGCCTCTTGTCGACGGATGGGTGATACCCGGCGTGGTGAAGACAAGGTAGGGAGATCTTCAGGGGCTTAGTGTTAGGTTTATTTAAGGGGGGTTTGGGTTTGATTAGGGGTATGTGGGTGGTGGGTTGTAATGTTGGGGGGGTTATTGTATGTTTTTTTTACAGGCAAAAGAGCTGTTTTCTTTGGGGCATGCCCCGCAAAAGGCCCTTTCAAGGGCTGGTAAGGTAAAAGAGCTTTTCAATTTTTATTTTAGAATAGGGTAGGGCATTTTTTTATTTTGGGGGGCTTTGTTATTTTATTAGGGGGCTTAGAGTAGGTGTAATTAGCTTAAAATTGTTCTAATATTTTTATAATGTTTGTAAATTATTTTTTTATTTTTTGTAACTTAGTTCTTTTTTTATTTTTTTGTATTTTAGTTAGTTTATTTAAATGTATTTATTTGTAGGTATTTGTATGTAATTAATGTATTGATAGTGTAGTGTTAGGTTTAATTGTAGATAATTGTAGGTAGTTTATTAAATTTATTTATTGATAGTGTAGTGTTAGGTTTAATTGTAACTTAGGTAAGGATTTATTTTACAGGTAATTTTGTAATTATTTTAACTAGGTAGCTATTAAATAGTTATTAACTATTTAATAGCTATTGTACCTGGTTAAAATAAATACAAAGTTGCCTGTAAAATAAATATAAATCCTAAAATAGCTACAATATAATTATTCGTTATATTGTAGCTATATTAGGGTTTATTTTACAGGTAAGTATTTAGCTTTAAATAGGATTAATTTATTTAATAAGAAATAATTTATTTCGTTAGATTTAAATTATATGTATTTTTTTTAAATATTTGTTTATTTAACTCCAATTAAGTGTACAGACAAATAAATTCCACCTCTTTGTGCCACGCAGGGCCGGGTAAGACATAAAAAACAAAACAAAGTAATTAGAACAACAGAATCGGTTCATTTTAGCAAATTACCAAACCCCTTATATGAAATATTGTACACTTATCTGAAATTTCCTATTCTTTTCTTATTCCTTTTTCTTTTTCTCTTCTCCTCTTTACTCAGTTCTTTTAAATAATTTGGTATTATACAACAACGTAGCTATATATACAGTCTAACAATAGCAACAAAGACCAATGAGATAAAAAATCACAAAAAATAAATATATTACAATTCTTCTGTAACAGTGCATATATCTGCAGCCGGTGAGTAATGAAAACAAAAGAAAAATTACAAAATGTATTTAATGGCTATGTCACTTTATGGCTCCACTGTGGCTAATATATTTAACCTACAAACTAGGTCCAGCTTGTTCTGACATGACCCTACATTGAACTGATTCTGTCTCAGGGCAATTTCATGACATAGGATTACAACGCCTAGTGTAAAACTAAAAACCAACCCAAACAAAGCAAAATAAAACCCAACGCCATAAATAAAAAGTTTTTCCATTTAAAGGCTATGTCTCTTTATGGCCCCATTGTAGGAGATATACTTAACCTTCAAACTAAATCCAGCTTGTTCTGACATAACCCTATAATGAACGAGTTCTTCTGACTCAGGGCAAATCCATAACATGAGTTTACAACGCATAATGTAAAACTAAAAACCAAACCAATCAAAGCTAACCAGAACCAAAAAAAAAAAAAAAAATCTCCCCCACCGAATCTCATCTCCCCCCGCCGTACTCAATCCCTTTCCGACTCTCCAGTGTTATACCATATTCGGGGGAAATGACCAGCCAATACCTGTAATTGCATGTATGTAGTATCCCTAAACGGTTTAACCAACCAAATTTGCACTTCCACTGGAAGAGATAAAATAAATGGTCCCCAATGATTAAAGAACCGGGCTAACCTTCCTTCCGTAACATCTTGCAAATTCCACTGTTCTTGTGTAAAGTGGACAGTCAAAGCATTTTTAAGCTCATTTAATTTAGGTGCTAATTTTGCCTTCCAAGCTCTCAATATTATGTTGCGGCCAAGAAATATGATCTGATTAATTAATTTAAAGTTTCTAGGGGCAGTTTGTGGCTTCACTAAAAAAAAATATCTGTATCGATTGAAGATGGAAATCTATTTTGAGAGAGGCCTGTATCCAGTGTTCTACCCTGAGCCAGAATTGAGCAATCTTTGGACAGCTCCAAAAACAATGTAATAGATCAGCCCTAGGGGAAGAACATTTAGGACATACAGTCTGTACCCTATACCAATTAGTCAGCCTGGTTGGGGTCAAATACGTCATAAAGGCTAATTTGATTTGAGTCTCTCTCCAGACAGTCAGCACCCAACTTTTTCCAATTATTTTAAAGGTATTCTCAATAACCTGACTATTCACCTCAGGGAAGAACTTATTCCATTTTGCAGCTATGAACTCTCTCTGTACCTCAGTGGGTCCCTGATTCAAGAAATTGTAAAAAGGCGCTATAGAATACAGGCCGCCTTGAAAATTGTTTATTTTAACTTGGAGTCCCGGAAGAGCCCACTCTATTCCATAATTTTGCTTTAACTAAAAAAAAAAAATGTCTTAACTGCAAATATGCATAAAAGTCTTTGTTCTCAAGCCGAAATAAATGTGTTAGTTCACTAAAGGTTAAAGGCGCGAGATTCGCATCTAACATTTGAGCAACAAATACCATTCCTTTGGAAGACCATACCCTGAAAACTTTATCTGACAATCCTGGTGCAAAATTAGGATTCCCTATAATAGGTAGATATTTGGAGACATAGGGTGAACAACCCGCAAGGGAGCAACATTTTTGCCATGCTAGAATGATATACCTATAAGTACTCAGCGCAAAAAGTGAGCATGGAAGTGCATTCATTGGGCAGTGTAAAATAGCATCCAACCGAAAAGGAGCCACCAGAGCTGTCTCCCAGGATACTACCGAAACCTGGTCACATTCAGTTAACCAATCAACCGCTACTTTCATCCGTGCGGCCAAGCTATAGAATTGTAAATTGGGAAGAGATAAACCTGCCGCTTCATTATTACACATGAGACGTAAGGCAGAGATACGCGGTCTGGCACCTTTCCAGATTAAATTAGAACATGCCCTATTATAGTTAATACTATTTATTATAGGGTTTTTGAGGCGGGAGTGAGGCGGATTAGGGGTTAATAACTTTATTATAGTAGCAGTGAAGTCCGGTCGGCAGATTAGGGGTTAATAATTGTAGGTAGGTGGCAGCGACGTTGGGGGCGGCAGATTAGGGGTTAATAAATATAATATAGGTGTCGGCGGTGTTAGGGGCAGAAGATTAGGGGTACATAGGGATAACGTAGGTTGCGGCGGTGTGCGGTCGGCAGATTAGGGGTTAAAAAAAATTATTAGAGTGGCAGTGATGTGGGGGGACCTCAGTTTAGGGGTACATAGGTAGTTTATGGGTGTTAGTGTACTTTAGAGCACAGTAGTTAAGAGCTTTATGAACCGGCGTTAGCCCAGAAAGCTCTTAACTCCTGACTTTTTGCTGCGGCTGGAGTTTTGTCTTTAGAGCTCAAACGCTCACTTCAGCCAAGACTCTAAATACCGGCGTTAGAAAGATCCCATTGAAAAGATAGGATACGCAAATGGCATAGGGGGATCTGCGGAATGGAAAAGTCGCGGCTGGAAAGTGAGCGTTAGACCCTTTCCTGACTGACTTTAAATACCAGCAGTAGCCCAAAACCAGCGTTAGGACCCCCTAACGCTGGTTTTGATGGCTAACTCTAAATCTAGGCGATAGGGATTAGGTTTAATTTTGTAAACTTTGGTAATTTGTTTTTTTATGTTCTTTAATGTTAGCCTTTGTTTATTTTTTGTAATCTTAGCTTTTTTTATTTTTTGTAACTTTTTTATTTTTTTATTTTAGGTAATTTGTGTTAATTTAGGGGGTGTTAGGTTATGGGGCTTAGTAATTTAATTAGTTATTTGCGTTGTGGGATTTGGCGGTTTAAGGGGTTAATAGGTTAATTGTGTTTATTGTGATGTGGGTGTTTTACGGTTTAGGGGTTAATAGGTTAATTATGTTTATTGCGATGTGGGGGTTTTGTGGTTTAGGGGTTAATAGGGTAATTAGAATTAGGTTTATTGCGATGTGGGTGGTTGACGGTTAAGGGATTAAGGGGTTAATTACTTTATTATTTTGCGATGTGTGGGTTTGCGGTGCATGTGTTAATACTTTGAGTGGGAGGTTCGTTTTTTTTTTTTGTTATACTTCGTGCGGGCGGTGGGTTTTTTTTTTGTAATGCTCTGTTTGCCTTACGCTGCATCCCGGTGGATTCCGAAAACGGCAGGGCTTCGGTGGATTCTTTCACCACCCTGCCATTTTTGGAATCCACCTGGATGCAGCTTTGGTGCATCCAGGTGAATTCTTTTGGCTGAGCGCGCAGCCAACATTCAGTTGGCTTCCTTGCGCTGCCAACATTCCATTGAGGATGCGTGCACAGCTGCCGACGGCGACGGATATTACAAACGCAATTATAGTAACAATATATATATATATATATATATATATATATATATATATATATATACAAATTCCATCTTCCTTACCTGCTATGGAACCTGAAATAGAGGGGGCAGAGACACTAACGCTCACAGAGGTGGATGAGGCTAGAATCCTTTTTGATACTGAGATACAGCCATCTGAACCTTCCATGTAGCCAATTAATGATGTGTATTTATACTTATTGAAATTTAAACAAAAAGAGACTGACCTAAGACTCCATGGTACATACCTGTCTGAATACTACAAAAAGAAAATGTCCCTAGGGGATTCAGAATCAAGAATGTACCCACATTAAGGAGGTACAAGCCAGATTTCTGTAGAAAATGGTGCGCTGTTCTAAACAAGTGTTCTTTGGACCTGATCTTACTGGTGGTAGAGGAGGTGAGATCTCTCCTTGAGAAAATAAAAGTTTAATTAAGTGACTTTGAACTCACCAAGATACAGAAACTACAAGAGGATACGACTGATGATTGGTTCAATAAACTAGTGGCACAAATGAAGGAATATAAAGATGCCTTGGTAAACTTTAAGAATAAAAAACTACAGTTTGTGACGGAGGACTACAAAGATAAACAAGTATATAGGTGGACACTGGGACTGCAGGAATGATCAAATTACCAACTCAGAAGATCCTGATGCCAAAGAACCTATACTAAACGTCAATTGTATACAGTGGACACCAGCTCAGGGTCCGAGTTGGATACCACCATGGCACCCCAACAACAGAGCCAAACAGCGGCTGGCTTCCAGTCTTTTTTAGGGGTTACCACAAGGTCTGGGCACAGAAGTAGAGAAGAAGGCCCCATCTGAGGAGGGGTGGGTATAACAAGAAGACCACCTCTACCTGGAAGGATGAGGTGGACCTAATTATCAACTTGAGCTCAAGAGAACTGTCCCCACATGAAAAGAAAGTCCTTAATAGAGGACTAAACTTCGTACCTGCTACACGAATAGACCAATTTGACTCATGGTTGGACCTCCAAAAGCTCCAAAGACTTTTGAAATTAAAGGATTTCTTCCAAGTGACACCATCAGGGGATCAATCATCTGAATACAGAAATAAAAGCATGTTTGATCCACCTCTCACTAACCCCAGCATCAAGATCTACATTAGAATGGTGACACAAGACACACAAATGATTTTTGGAACACAGTTGAGATATAATCTGAACATGGATGAGAAAAAGGCTATTGAGTGTCTAGCCAAGGATCCCACGATAGTAATAAGACTAGCGGACAAGGGCGGAGCCACAGTCATCTTGGACTATCAAAATTATAAGGATGATGTAATGTCCCAACTACAAGATGGCATTACCTATATGCTCCTAGATGGGGACCCAACCAAGAAATGTCAAGCTGAAATAAAAATTGTTTTACTTGAAGGTTTGGAGAAGGTCTGGATACAACAGAACACATTTGATTGGATGATGTTGGCTTACCCCATTGCACCAGTGTTGTATACCATACCTAAGGTGCACAAAAGATTGGACAAACCGCCCGGAAGACCCATAGTCTCGGCAAGGGGCTCTATTCTACAAACCCTCTCCATATCAGTGGACCAATACCTACAACCGTTGGTCAAACAGATGAAGTCATACATCAGAGATTCAACAGATATGATGGACAACCTGAAACACATGGACATATCACCTAATGGCTGGCTGGTTACCATGGATGTAACCAGTCTCTATACTGTTATACCCCATAGCAATGGGGTTCAAGCCACCAAGATGACCCTCCTACATCACCCATATGTTGGACTGGACCCTGACTTTATCGACAATATAATCAA